>NC_134487.1:101190401-101380401 GCF_040206685.1 Ascaphus truei | reverse complement strand
GCGGATTCGCGTTGTAACGGATCGCGTTATAACGGGGTTGAGCTGTATTACACTGAAAATTGTGCTGTATCGCAGTAAATTATTTACTAATGATCTGCTTACAGTAACAGATGTATAGAATCGTTTTACAAGTTTCATTTATGAGATCAGGCTAAGGAAATTACTGAAAGTTACACTGCTTTACTACTAGAATCAAATCAACAAAAAACAGCAATGTTCACAAATTAAAAAGAATGCATTTAAGTATTTTATATATGTATATATATATATTCACAATATAGTACATATATACACATCTCTGGCACTGAAGAGGTTATGGGTCATAAGGAAACGCTCCAAGGTTCATGGTCTGATGTAATGCCCCTCGTGAAAAGTCGCACAGTTCAGTTTGCTAGACGCAGACATTTGTGATCACTAAATACAATCCACGTTCCGAAAGCCGCCATCCATAGTAAGAGCCCCGAATCTATGAAAGCAAAAAAAGGCAAAGCACAACTCATTTGGACACATCACAACACAATTGCACAAAGGTTTATACAGGTTTCTCTAATCTTGTATTCTGCAACATTTTCTTAGGACAATAGCGAACACTGACATCTGCTGCTCATGGTGCATGAAATTAAGCAATTTATCTAGTTTACTGTGTACAACACTATGGTGCAAAATGAAGGCAGCGAGATCAAAATGATATGTGAAACTGAAGTCACTGTATCGGAGTGTAATGATGTAATGTAGGCATTAAGAAGGGCAATTAAGCAATTTTCAAATGTTTTTCTGTTTTACACATACAGTAAAAAGAGCTTTATCTACAGATCTGAAACCGTTGTACCACAACAGTCGTACAAAGTCACATCCAGAACGGTCAGCACCTTGAACATGGTTTATGACCTCAGTGAGCATAACGTGTAAGATACAAGACACTGCATGAGGGGCAATACTGTGTCCTCTGCAACTCAGAGTTGAGAATTAGCTGGCAACACAAATAAAATGGCAATTAAGTGAAGACATTCAAATCAGGTTACAACTTATTGTTTGTTTGATACATTCATGAATCAAGAGACATTTTGTGAATGAAGGGTCGTTTTAGTTATGATTGATGTTTCACTCCCTCTTTCAGGGAAAACTCGACTTGTCCTGAGAAAGGTCTCAAGTGAGAACAAAACATAAATACAATTATTTTTCACTAAGCCAGAGTGCAGACTATTGTTGTATCAATTACCCCGGCTGTCACTATGATTTAGTGCTCCTACTCTTTGGTCATTCTCCTTGATGTAGCTGATTACATGTATTTGTTTTAGACACAATACTTTTTAAAGTTTAACAAATCAGAAGGAGAAGCTCCTGCTCATCTTAAGAATAGAATAAAATGGTAAATCAAAGTGCACACAGGAAGATACAAATCGCAATAGAGGCACAAGAGGGCAAGCCCTGCGATTGCACTCGAGATCAGTTAATATGACAATGTAAAATATAGCTTTATTAGTTAACTAGCTGAGAGACCCGGCGTTGCCTGGGATTAAAGTTTTGCGCTCCCTCCTCTCTCCACTCCCCCCGTCTTTTTCTCCGCTCCCCCCTCCTGCGCAGCTCCGGTCTCCCGCCCCCCCCCCCTGCGCAACTCCGGTCTCCCGCCCCCCCTAATAATTGTCTGGTGGGGTGGTGAATCTTGGGTGGGGGGGTGGTGTATCTTGGGTCAGGGGGGGTGAATCTTGGGAGGGGGGTGTGAATCTTGGGAGGGGGGTGTGAATCTTGGGTGGGTGTGTGAGGGGGGTGAATCTTGGGTGGGTGTGTGAGGGGGGTGAATCTTGGGTGGGTGTGTGAGGGGGCTTGAATCTTGGGTGGGTGTATCTTGGGTGTGTGTGTGAGGGGGGGTGAATCTTGGGTGGGTGAATCTTGGGGGGTGAATCTTTGAATCGTAGGTGGGTGGGGGGTGAATCTTGGGTGGGTGGTTGGGGTGGGCCACCCAAGATTCAGGACTGACATTCTGTATTTACAGAGTGGAAGCCGCACTTGTGTACTAGGGACTAGAGCTAGCAAGTTACCAACGTCAGTAATTTACGGTTACAGCCACCCCGGACTATTTTAGATTATGTATTCTGTTTGTCTGTTTTTCTGTGCACATTTATTTTAACATTAACTAATAAAATGAAGTTTGACATTATGTCTTATTAATTCATCTCAAGTGCAAATCGCAGTGTTTGCCCTCTTGTGCCTCCATTTCTTTTAGTTTAAGCATGAAAGACTCATTCTAAAAAGCACAAGGATAGTACTTGGGATATAAGATGCACACTACTTTTGCTAGGGAACAGTTAGGACTGTTATCTAATTAAAGAGAGCACAATATCGGATTTCCGTTTAGCAGCACTTGGGACTGAATGATAAGCAGATCTTACAAATGTACAATGGTTGCCATTTAATAGCCTCCTTAAATATATATTTTGAAGTGTTGCAATGACTGAACAGCTAGATGCTATCTTCAATAGGAAAAGCAAAGTGAAGAAGCACAGCTGCAATAAACCGATGAAACTATCTTTATTTTATATTTAAAATATAACTTGGTTTTAACTTTAAAGTTGTAAAAAAATGTAAGTGTACCTCATGCTATAATGTATGTATTCAATTCTACTTCTGCCAATAAACTATGCAAATTATACAAAAACACTCGCATACAAAAACAGTGACAAAAACTTGGAAAGTATTAGCCCACAAGATTGCTATAAAAAAAAAAGACACACGGTGCATGCTTGTTATGCTAGGTTCACCTTTCCAAAATGTGATTGTTTTCAGCAAGCTCTTTGACAACTCCCTCCATTTCTTCTTTCAGTTTCCGCATTCTGTGAAATGAAAAGCACATGCTGATGAGCCGCAAGAAAACGGGCTTGCCAAAACATTTATTTTTGGATAGAAACTCTGTAGCACCAACTACAGCACAGAGAGCCAATTCTGCCAGCTCTCCAAAAGCATCAAACGTCTTCTTATTATTATTATGACTACCTAGTGCAAGGAAGAGTAACAACTCGCAACCATGAGGTCATCAACTATTAATATAGTAGAAATAAGAGGGTAATTTAAAGATTGCGGTGAACTTACGTCTATGCACGAGAGGGAATCATTTCGGTCACTGAATGGTAACATGCTACAATTGTTGATCTCTACCCCCTCCCACTCACTTCTCTTTCCCCTCTTCTATCTGATTAAAGTATTTGTGGTTTCACTCCAAGAAAGAACAGAGTTCATCAGGGCTTCCCAGCATATGCTGCCAGTCGTCCTTGGACAGTCCTGCATTAATTCCTGGAAGAATCTCTTGACACTTTACAGCGTGTAAAAGCTTTTTTTCTCTCTACGTCTGATTTTCATACAACTAAAAGACAATTGCTCCACAAATACGAACTCTTTGATCTCAGAGATTTTCCCTGTTTAGTTTAGCCCTCCAATCTCACACCTACATCAAAGAAAAAAGTTCCAGCATAATAAGTGAGGCTGATGTTAAAGGTACAATTTTAAACGTATCCAATGAGCTGCCTTTTACCACGTCCATTTTCCGCGACTTTCACCTTTGAACGTGCTTTTGCAGACCCCCTTACTCAGTGATCTGCGAGTCATAAGTTTGGTAAATTTGCAGACTTCTGACCATTTGTAACCTGGCTCCGAAGTCCTCCCAAAGCAAGGAGAAATTAGCGAAATGTTGTGTTTCATTTCTAAGCTATTGGCACTAAAGATGGGAATTTATTTTGAATCTTCAAGGAATTATTTTAGATACATCCATTAAGTAAAAAAATAATAATAATAATAATAAAAAAGCTTTGGTGTTTGCAAATTGTGACCAAAATTGTACACAATGTAGCATTGTCCTTTCTAGGAGCACTTAAAACTGCCACCTTCAAGGTCACTAAATTCTTCTGAGACACCTACCCAAGGGTCATTTCCACTAAGGTGTTTGGACTTGGATAGATTGGATTCACTGCAGATTTTATCCCACTGGATGCAGCAAACATTTTCTGTGGCACCGTTTCTTGATACTACAAGTACATAAACAATATGGCACAATCAATACAACAGAGACAAAGAACAAAATACAATGTGGTATTATATGCATGGGCAAGAATAATTCTGAACGAAAATCATTACATGTTAAAATATTCTAAAAGGGGAAAGAAAGCAGTCTGACTTCTAAAACAATATAAGAATTATGCACTAATGCAGTTTAACTGTAGAAATGTATTGCAGGATTTCTGCGACTGAACAGATGACTCCTTGAGGATCTTTATGCCTCTTATGTATAGTCGTTTAATGGTAATCAAACTTCTGAAGTGGTTAAAAGCCAACAATAAACATTAAATATGAACCACAGTTTTACCTCATTAATGTAGTGCTGACACTTTGAGACTTCCTCTTCGATGTCAAAGCACTGGTTGGAGAGAGTCGACAACTGTTTCCCTAAAACAAGCATTTTCCTGGAAAGAAAGAGGGTAAGGAATATTAGCAAAATGGGAAAGCTGCTCTCTATAGATAAAGTCACACTTAGGGGTTTATTTAATATAACCCATTAAGTGGCTGATTGGCAGAAAAACTCCCTCAACTTGAATTGGAATCCGCAATCATGGTGCAGTCAGCGGCTTTGGGGCTTATTAAATAAGTCCCTTCATCCGTAACAATTTTCACTTGCCTCATCCAATCCTGTGTCTTGCTGCAGAATATTTCATATTTGCCGACACATTCGTCCTTGAACAGGGAGGAGGCTTTTGCAGCATGTATGCACAGTTTTTGCCTGTATAGAGAAATACAAAGTAATGGGGAGAGTCAAAAAACAACATGGACAGTAAAGCAGATTCCAATAGTTATTACCGGTGCATGGGCTACAGGAGCCGCTCAGTGAGTATAGGCACCGACTGAAAACACAGACTGAAGCGGGGGAGCCTGAAGTTGGCTCCTTGTGACCTTGGTCAAGTCCCTTTATCTCCCTGTGCCTGCAGCACCGACATTAGATCGTAAACTCTATGGGACTGGACTGGTGCCTACAAACCTCTACCCGCAGCGCTGCGCAGTAGTGCTTATGGGATGCTGGGTCACGGCACATGCACAGCAAACTCAGATTGCCGATGAGTGGCTAGTCTCAGCAAAAATGTTTGGCAGCAGTGAGGAACAGAAAAACAAGCCAATAATGTACACAATTTACTTGTTTGGGCTACAATAAAATACAAGTAGCAACATAGGACTGATTTTTCTACTATTTTTGGTGCATTGCCTTTGATGTATTTTAGTAGAAGGAAAGGAAGTTTCTTCTGATAAGGTAGAAATATGAAGTAGGTAGATTTGTTTCGTATTATTTCCTTAAACTAGTCTATATTAGTGCACCTGTGGGACATTCACCAAGGATTTGTTGTAAAGATGTAGTTAGTACCAGCCTATTCTATAAAGCAGGTGGTGCTCAACTCCAGTCCTCAGGCCTCCCCAACAGGTCAGGTTTTCAGGATATCCCAGCTTCAGCACAGGTGGCTCAAAACAGAGGCTCAGATTGAGGCACCAGTGCTGAAGCAGGGACTGATTGAGCCACCTGTGCTGAAGCAGGGATACCCTGAAAACCTGACCTGTTAGCGGGGGCTTGAGGACTGCAGTTGAGCACCCATGCTATATGCAATTACCATTAAAGACCGAAGCATACAACCGTACATAAATTCAAAGTAAAATTTTGCTTTCATTTGTATTTTTTTTTTAAATTTCTGTGCTTTTTGCAAGAAATTAAACCTGCAAAAGAATACAAATCACAGTTTAAGCCTCCAGTGATATCCCTTCAAAGGCGCAGGCTTTGTGTACATGCACAAAGCTGCATAGATAATGCACATAACACTGCTTTGAAGAGATGTGACTGAGCAATTAAACAATGGGCTTCAATAACCACTTGACGGGTTTTCCCCACTAAAAGCCCTGATCAGAGAAAAGAAACAGGCCGCCTTCTGCCATAACACTCTGAGAATGGAGCTGGCCGGGTCTTGGAAGCGGAATTTCCTTCTTTAGAGTCTAGTGCCTGAACCACAAGGTTGTACTGTATCTCCATTGTTTTACATGTTGGAGCAGGCTTGCAGACAACGAGGCATCATTTCTAGGGTTTCGTTTTCGGTCAATGATCTCTTGAAAGATGACTAAGGTTGTATAACTTACTTGTCAAACTTGTGTATCTGTTCTTCATTGTAAGGAAGTCCTACAAAAAAAGGAGAACATGCATTAATTCAATGATTAAAAATTCAAACTTAGATTTTATATCTTTCCCTGATGGATACTCGTTAATGTTATAAAGACTACGCAAATTAGTGCAGATTTCTAATTTTCTGTACACCTTTGTTATCCTCTCGAAAAACCATAAAGACCAATAGAAAAAGAAGTGATTAGTTAGCCATGGGGTGCTCCACTCCCAAATCCAGTCTTCAAACCCCAAGCCCCCCCAACAGGTCAGGTTTTCAGGATATCCCAGCTTCTGCACAGGTGGCTCAGAGGCTCAGTCTCTGATCCTGAAAACCTGACCTGTTGGGGGGAGGAGGGGGGGGGTTGAGGAGTTGAGTTGAGCACCCCTGGGTTAGATGAACACACATATTGTGTAAAGGTGGTGACCTGTCCTCTGTAGCATGATGCCCCTTCAAAATGGCCCCCAGCATTAATACAACTAGAAAGAGAATAGGATAGACTCACAATATTGTGTAAAGGTTAACTCAGACCATTTATTGGCGAAACAAGACCACGTGCACAATGTTTTGGGGTAAAAAGAGGGGTACAAATAGGTGTACCTGAAAGGACCGTTTGTACACCCGAAACATTGTGCACATGGTCTTGTTTCAACAATGTTCTTGTATAGCGTTGCTAGTTTTACGTAGCGCTTTACAGAGACATTTTGCAGGGACAGATCCCTGCCCCGTGGAGCTTACAATCTATTTTTCGGTGCCCGAGGCACAAGGAGATAAAGTGACTTGCCCAAGGTCAGAAGGAGCCGGGAATTGAACCAGGCTGCCCTGCTTGAAACTCAGTGTCTTTACTCACTGAGCCACTACTTTTCCCAGTTTTGATGGGGATCCAGCTATAGGAGGACAGACTGCACCACCAATTATACACCCTCCTCACACACAAGGAGTGCAATGCATGTGTATCTTTTTTGAACAACCATAAAGAAATGGTTTTTAAATTCCAAAGAAATTAAAAACAAGTGACAAGCCACGATGAGATACATTACATATTAACTTAATGGGGCAGTACCCCCTACACCCTATTAAAAAAAATAAAACATTTATTGCTAGTCATCGATATAAAAAATAAACGTCAGTGCTGGAGCTTTTTAATCACTTGTATGACATTCTCCATTTTTTATATGGAAGCTACATAATAAAATCATATGTCTGTGGGAATTCCCCACCCATCCTCCACAAAAAAATCCGTAGGATGTCCATTGGAGCGTCAGGAAAAACAAAAACAAAAGTGTGCACACTCCCTTGTCGACGCCACACAGAAGTAGTGACAGAGGTTTGTCCGTAAGCACCGCTTGGAACAGTCTGTGGCGTTTCACGTTACAATGGGGTTCGAGCTTCTTGAAGAAAACAAACGGACACTAATTATGGGGCACTTCTACTCGCCCCTACATTTAACTCCGCAGATGGGAATGTATTTTGGTAAAATATTACATGTTATCTCTAAATATCTTTAAAAACTATGTATTAATATTCATAGCCCAAAAAGTTGTTCAGCATAATACTTTATAAAAACTATAAACGCTTCTAGAAGTGTTATATTGGTGAGCAAAGTTAGCATTCACTATGTGGTGCTGGCTTTTTAAGGCTACTGATATGGTAAAGGCGATCGCGTGGCTGCCAATGATAATTGCCTGTCTTCCTATGACAGTGCATCTAGGTACGCGCACATGGCAGAACGCGATGGTGCGGCCGCAAATTGAAAAGACAAAATTTTTTGTCTTTTCAAGCCTGGCCGCATGACGTCGGCGTCAGGTGAAGCAGTTCAGCCAATGAGGGCGAACCAGCTTTGTGAGGTGTCAGCCACGCCTCCTTCCTGCAGGGATAACCCCCAATCGCTGGGGCTGGAGTGTCCACGCGCACGCCGGCACTATAATACAGACCTAATGCAGTGGTTTTCTCTGTAGAAGTTTCCTGGCTTCTAATATAGCAGATCAAGCATTTTATATCCAAGATGTTTGTTACTCAAGGAAAACAAAGGATAATCTTGTTTTACCAAACTGCACGTTATCAGCCTGCCATTCAGTGCGCAAAGTCTAAAGTGTCAACTACAGATACCTCCTGTTGCCGAAGGACCTAGTAAAAAAGATCTACACGATACATCTGCAGGTATTATTAACTTACTGCGTTGTGCTTTATCCTTTTTGAATTGATAACAGATCTCCGTTGTGGAATCGAGCAGCACGTTCAATCTCTCAATACTATAGGTGGGAAAAAGAAGAGTGTAAAGTTTATCTGCAATTCAATTTGTGAGAAAGACTTAATCTCTACAGTGTCCTTCCTAATCAGGTTTTATTTACTTTCTATCCCTTGGGTGTGTGCCTTCAACAGTGGCCCAGGAGTCATTAAGAAGTCCTCCAGGAGAAAGTTTGCTCTTGATGTCCTGAAGTGACGTCTCCAAATTTTCTCGTGAGCTGGAAAGCTGCAAGGAAAGGTCAGTGTGTTTACCACCCCTTTAAACAAAAACAATATCTTAAAAAAATAATAATAATAATAATAATAAAAAAAAAAGAGAGAATCATGCTTACATGATACTTCAATTTCTCCTAGTCCCTCCATGCCAGTACAAACTAATGGGGATTAAGCCCCTCCCAGTTGGGGGTAGAACAAACTCATCGAATCAGGCTACAAGGCCCCCTGCTCTCCTCCTCCAAGCAGTTATCCATTTAGCCCAGCAAAACAAACAAAAAAGAGAAGACTGCATGACAATGGACAGTCATGGGAGAGGACCTTGTACTGGCATGGAGGGACTAGAAGAAATTGAATTATCGTATATCAGTAAATCCAATTCCAAATTTTCTCCCACGTCCCTCCTATGCCAGTACAACCTAATGGGGGTATACCCAAGCAATCCTATTCTCAGGGTGGGAGAAAAAAAGACCACCAATCAAGAAACAGAAGTCAAATGTCAGAGGAAGACATCTCTAGAAAGCTAGCAGAGCCAACAGGTTATGTGGGCGTCCCAGCACCTGCTGCAAGAGGGTAGCAGAGTGCCCAGGTATCTACGCAAAAAAAGGTGCCCGAGCATATCAGCTCCTTACCCAAAAAAGGTGGGAGAGAAGATAAGTATCTGCCCAAAAACGGCATCAGCAGCTTATGAACAGATAGCACCAGCTGTGAGAAGGCCGTCAGAGCGGTCTAAGTAGGCAGTAGAGGGCCAAAGCGGTCTGTGTACAGAATGGGACATTTGGCCGTGGTCATTTGGGAATGGGCCATTTGGCCACGACCAAAATGCCGCCGATGCTCCGCCACCACGCAACTCGCCGCTTCACATTTTGCCACAAGCTCCGATGCAATCATTAAATCTCCCGCACAGCCAACATATCCTGCGCGCCATCTTTAAAAGTCCTTCGTGTCTGCTGCACCATCTTTAAATGTCCCTCGTGCCTGCTGCACCATCTTTAAATGTCCCTCGTGCCTGCTGCACCATCTTTAAATGTCCCTCGTGCCTGCTGCACCATCTTTAAATGTCCAATGCAGGATATTAAAAGATGGCGTGTCGGAGCGGCGGGCAGGCGTGTGGCGACGTCCTAGACCGGTCTGAGTAGGCAGCAGAGCACACAAGCTGTTAATAGATGGCAGAATCAAGCAGGGTTCATAGCCTAGCTCACTTGCAGGGAGGAGGCCCAATAATCACAGAGATAATTACCAATTTAACTAAACAGGAGAGTCTCATGCAACAGAATACGGCCACACCCAAGGTCTGAAACAAAAACACTTGCCTGCTTCTGATGTACACATACTGTCATACAAGCTACAAATCCTGCTTACATCTAGAAGAATGAGGCCTCTCCACAGAATATCTGACAGATTTTAGAAGGCATATCCTGCCATTTGGAATTATAGGTGCCACCAGTACGGCCTGTTTCCATACCAGTGGCCCCTATACTCCTAATTGGAGTAGCATTAAACGACCACAGAAAAATCCTCTACTGGTAAGCAAGAGGGTATAGTTGCCGCGGAATACCACAATGCATGGGGCATACTTTCAGCATAACGGGTAGGACCACACCTGCTTATTTCTTTCTTGCCGAATGAGCCATTCATGGCATTTGGGGACTATGGGAAATCTGCTCCTTTGCTTGGGAATAAGGAAGCCTGAAGCTCCCTGTACCCAGATGCATCAGCCAAACGACAAAACCTCTAAGGAGACAACCTACCCCCAAAACCGGTAGGACAAAAAGAACTGCGGTGAGGAGGCGAGCAGGGAGCCTTGTAGGAGCTGATGGAGCTCAATTCATTGCAAGTTTGTCCTACCCCCAACTGGGGTGGACTTAATCCCCATTCGTTTGTACTGCGCATAGGAGGCACGTGGGAGAAATATAGATATATATCTGTATGTAAAACCGATTTGAATAGGAAGTCAACTTGGTATGACAGAAGATTATTAATCATTGTATAGCCCTTGTCCATTAGGACTCTATAGCTAAATAAAGCATTCTTATTGCAATCTAAGATTTACGTTGATCACTAGCTTTCTCAGTCAGAAACGTGGCGTTTGGAATTACCTGCATTTACATTTAAGCAGACGTTTGAATGGAACTACCCACACCATTTTGTTTGCTTGTTAGGTTGAGGATAGCGCTACTACTTGAACAAATAGAATGCATAGCACCTCCTGACAAGCAGCAGTCAAACTTTCATTTTATTTCAATATATCTTCATGAACTTGTAGACCTACATGTCTTTAATAAATCTTCAACTCAAGCCAGAAACAATGAGTAGAATAGTGACTTTAGACTAGGGGTGGGCAACTCCAGTCCTCAAGGGCCACAAACAGGTCAGGTTTTAAGGATATCCTTGTTTTAGCACAGGTGGCTCGGTCTTTGACTGAGCCACCTGTGCTGAAGCAGGTATATCCCCAATACCTGGCTTGTTGGTGGCCCATGAGGACTGAAGCTGCCCACACTTGCTTTAGACACTGAAAATAAGACTGACCCAATCTGTGCAAAATGGAGAATTAGAAATACGTATTACTCTCTATTACGGATGCATGTTATGAACGTGTTTCAACTAACGTATTAATCATTCAAGTTTTTCTGCGACTATTTTTATTTACAATATTTAATTGCCGGAACGCACTCCTACTGTCTGTACGTTCTCCCTAGCTACCAATTAGATTGTTAGCTCTTCGGAGCAGGGACTCCTTTTCCGAAATGTTACTTTTATGGCTGAAGCACTTATTCCCATGATCTGTTATTTGTATTATTTGTTATTTATACGATTGTCACGTGTATTACTGCTGTGAAGCGCTATGTATATTAATGGCGCTATTTAAAGACATACATACATACATACATTTAGGTCTGCTCAAGAGAGCACATTTTGCACAACATTGTAAGGGGGACTTGTGGATCAAACTATGTTTAAAACCGTTGTTTATGACGGTCACTTAACGCCAGGGGTGGAGTATTTCCAAAGGTACAATATTAAATATACAGTACTACCTACAGGTATATATCATATGAAAATGACATCGGGACAATAAAACCAATTAACTAGCTTACGTGTATTTCAGTCATTTATATTTAAAAAATAAAAATAAAAACACGTTTAAACAACATGTCAATAAGCTTTCTTAGAAAGATTCAATCACCCTTAAACTAACAATTTGACTTATTTGTATCCTGTGAAATGTAGGTTTCCTCCTTCACAAACGCTTCATCCATGTCAGATAATTACATTTACAGTGGCGAGGAAAAGTTTGTGAACCCTTTAGGATTTTCACATATTTCAAACATAAAATGTTTTAGAACTTAATTCAAGTCCTAATAATAGATAAAGATAGCCTGATAAAACAAATGACACAAAAATATAGTTGTTCAACATTTATTTATCCACAAATGATTGAACATTCAATATCCTTGTGTGAAAAAGTATGTGAACCTATAGATTCAGTACCAGGTGGCGCCCCCTTGAGCAGAAATGACTTCAACTAAGCCTTTCCTGTAATTACTGGTCAGACTCTGACATCGGTTTTGAAGAATTTTGGCCCATCGCCCCTTACAGAACTGCTTCAACTCTGACATTTGAGGGCTTCCTTGCATGGACAGCTCGCTTCAGGTCCTGCCACAACATTTCGATAGGGGTTTAGGTGCAGACTATGACTAGGTCATTCTAAAATACAGAATTTCTTCTTCTGCAGTCATTCTTTTGTAGATCTGCTTGTATGTTTAGGATCGTTGTCTTGCTGCATGACCCACTTTCGCTTCAGCTCATGGACAGATGGCCTGACATTCTCCTCTAGCATCTTCTGATACATTGCAGAATTCATGGTTGTGTCAATGATGGCAAGCCGTCCAGGTCCTGAGGCAGCAAAGCAGCCCCAAACCATTTACACTCCCACCACCATGCTTGACAGTTGGGATGAGGTTCTTCTGTTCGAACGCAGTGTTTGCTTCGTCAAACATAACGTTTTTCATTGAGGCCAAAAAATTCTACCTTTGACTCGTCTGTCCAAGGAACATTGTTCCAGAAGTCCTGTGGATCATCAATGTGCTCTTTGGCCAACTTAAAAGGGCAGCAATGTTCTTTTTAGAGAGCATTGGTTTATTTCTGGCTATCCTTCCATGAACACCATTCTTGTTCAGTCTTTTTCTGATAGTCGAGTTATGAACACTCACATTAGCCAAGGCGCTTCCTGGATGATTTGCCGTTTGTTCTTGGAGAGATTTTGGTAAGACCACCGCTCCTGGTACAGAGACTGTGGTCCTGAATTTTCTCCATTTGTCCGATAGTGAATTGGTGGAGCCCCAACTCCTTAGATGATGTTGTAACCCTTTCTAGAATGAGGAGTATCAATAACATATTTTCAGAGGTCTTCAGATTTCTTTTGATTGTGGCACGACATGTTTCCACACACATGTATGGTGAAGACCAAAAACTCAAAGTTTCTGATGTTTACACAGGGTGGGTGGGGCCTTGCAAACTCTCACCTGAAGATCAACCCAATTATTTAAACACCGATTGTAATTACCCCCTTTAATTTAGCTGATAAAACCAGGGTTTCACTTACTTTTGCACATACCCTGCCACTTAATAACTCATTGTTTGCCTAATTCACACAATCATTTTGTTTCAAAAGACATGGAATTGGTTAATATAAACCCTATTGAATATTTAAGAAAAAAAGGCTGGCTTTGATTCAAGGTTATCATGGAAAAACTATGGAATTTCCGTAAACATCATTGGGGTTCACAAACTTTTTCTCACCACTGTATATGTTTATAATGAACATACAAACATTAGAACAATTTACCTGCAGATTTGAGGATTGTCAAACAGTCTTATTACAAAATGACTGATGTAGATTGCAAAAAGCATGTCAATCATTTGCATACCATGGAATATGTTGAGTTTTAAGATGCTTATACTGGTCTGATTCACTTTAAAAAGTTGCCGCTCACAGACATTTAATCAAACATGCAATTTCCTCAATTCACTCTGGTCCTAGTAGGAGCTGCCCTTTTAATCCATTCAACATTCATCAGTAATGTAAGTTGAAAGACTAAATTGGAACAAAAATATGCCTCATTGTCTGTCCCCTTATATAGCGAAACACAACAGATGCACATTTCATATAAACATTATA
This sequence comes from Ascaphus truei, assembly GCF_040206685.1. NCBI lineage: Eukaryota > Metazoa > Chordata > Amphibia > Anura > Ascaphidae > Ascaphus > Ascaphus truei. The sequence goes on along the minus strand of NC_134487.1, from coordinate 101,366,583 downwards.
TTTCATATAATAAGCTGTATTATCTTCATCTATTGAACAATTATATATTGCACGATTTTACTTTGATATACACTTATCTTGTAGTCTGAGGTGAGAAACCGCAAGATCTATAGAACAGCGAGCTCTGAAGCTTTTCGGACAGGAAACATAACTTCAAGAAAATGGTAACCACAATAAGAAAAAAAAACTTGGCACCCTAGACATTATTTAGTATGCTAAAGGTCAGATGTTCTTTTGCCGAAAAGTGGATAAAAGTTGCCGAGATATAGAATAATTTTGCTGGATTTGAGTAAAGATTTGCCAGTTTGCAGCAAACAAGCAAACTATGACGTGGATAGACAGTATATAAGTCAGTTTGCGAGAAGAGAAGTTAGGAACAGACCAGGGAGACTATCTTGAGACTAATTGGCTTGCGTGTCCTGATCTGCGTGACTGGTTGATTTCAAGTGCTGGTTGTATTAAGTGTGCAGTTAGAAAGAAAAGGAGTTTGAGTAAGGAAGGGGTTAAACAAGATATAGCATATTGAAGTACAGTTTATTGTTAGTACTTATAAACTTCATATAGTTGCTATAACGAGCAGGATTGAAAATGCCAGTCAATGCACATCTTGCCACGTGTATATGCACTTGGAGCAGATGTTCCAAGGAGCATACCGCCTTGAGCAGGTGGTCTCTTTAGAGTCAGAGATTTCTGATCTGGGGAGGAAACTTGCAATATTGAGGGACATTGACAATCTTGAAAGGGGTTTAGTGCTCACTGAGCAGGCCCTTGCTTCGACTAGTGGTGCAGATGGTGGCGCTGTTAGTGAGGTGCAGGTAGGTAGCTGGGTAACAGTTGGAAGGGGAAACAGGGGCAATAGGAAGGAGGCAGGCCAGTTCTGAGCTGGCCCATCCCAATAAATTTGCCATATCGAGTGAAGATTTGGGGAGTGTCAGGGCAGAGATGGCAAGGCTGGGGGAGACTAATTCCTCTAGCAGCCAGGGGAATAGTTCCTCCAGCACAGAGGGGACTCAGGATGCTCAGATACCAAAAAAGATTGTGGTGGTAGGGGGCTCTATTATTACTAAGGTAGATAGGGCAATCTGTTGCCTTGACCGCATGAACCAAACCGTTTGTTGCCTCACGGGTGCTCGGGTTTGGCACATTGTGGATCGGTTAGACAGATTATTGGGAGGGACAGGGATAGACCCGGCGGTCTTGGTACATGTTGGCACCAATGAGAAAGTTAGAGAAAGATGGAGGGTCCTAAAAAATGATTTCAGGAATCTAGGCCAAAAGCTTAAAGGCAAGGACCTCCAATGTAGTATTTTCTGAAATACTACCAGTGCCATGAGCCACCGTAGGGAGACAGTCAGAGATTAGGGAGGTTAATGCATGGCTAAGAAAGTGGTGCAGGAAGGAGGGGTTTGGGTTTTTAGAGCACAGGGACTCCTTTTCTGAGAGGCGCCATCTTTATTCTAGGGACAGATTGCACCTCAATGAAGAGGGATCTTCTGTGCTAGGGGGGAGAATGTTAAAAAGGTTGTAGGAGATTTTAAACTAGGATGGAGGGGGGAGGGGAATGAAACCGATAGCTTAGATGAGGAAACAAGGGGTTATGGAGGTAGAATGGGGGCAAGTGTGAATTTGACAAGCAGCGAGACACCCATAGTAAATACAGATAATACTAGAAAACTTCTAAAGACTAAACCAAGTGGGCGCATTAAGGAAGGAGCAGATTACTATAGTACAGGCTGAAAAAAACTGAAATGCATGCTTGCTAATGCAAGAAGCCTGACAGATAAAATGGGGGAGCTTGAATTAATAGCTGCAAGGGAGCAATATGATATCATAGGCATTACTGACAGATGGTGGGATGAAACTCATGACTGGGCAGTTAATTTAGAGGGTTATTCCCCTTTTCAGAAAGATCGAGCAAATAGAAGAAGAGGTGGAGTATGCTTATATGTTAAACCAGATCTAAAATCTATTATAAGGGAAGATTTTTATTAAGGGAATGATGAAAATGTAGAGACATTGTGGATAGAAATTAGCAGGGGGGGTAAAAGCATAAAGAAAAATGTTTGTAGGGATATGCTATAAACCACCAAATATCTGTGAGATTGAGGAAGCAAAAATATGTTTGCATATGGAGAAGGCATCAAAACTGGGTCATGTTTGCATAATGGGTGATTTTAATTATCCAGACAGACTGGGGCAATGAGATTAGCATTACAACAAAAGAAACAGGTTTTTGGTGGTGCTTAAAGAAAATTATATGACCCAAATTATTGAGGAACCAACCAGGAGAGGGGCAATACTGGATTTGGTAGTATCAAACAATGTAGAAGTAATAGCAAATATTCAAGTCCTGGAACATTTGGGTAACAGTGATCATAACATTGTCTCATTTGAAATAAACTATCAAAAAGCAGATTACTTGGGTTCAACAAAGACCGTAAACTTTAGAAAGGCAGATTTTAATAAACTGAGGACTAATCTACAAGTAATACATTGGGATTACGTTATTGAAGGGGAAAATGTAGAAGATAAATGGGCAGTCTTTACAACATTGTTAGAAAAGCACACTTATCAGTGTATACCCTTGGGTAATAAGTATAAAAGAAAATCAAAAACAATGTGGCTAAATAAACAGGTAGGGAGGAAATGGAAAAGAAGAGGCAGGTGTTTAGATTCTTTAAGTCAGAAGGGATGGATACATCGTATCAGAATTATAAGGAATGTAACAAATTGCAAAAGGGCAATCAAATTAGCAAAAATGGATAATGATAAAAAGGATTGCAATAGAAAGTATGATCAACCCTAAAAAGTTCTTTAAGTACCATAAGAAAAAATAAGAAAAGAAAATATAGGACCCTTTCATTGTGAGATGGGAAGGCAGATTATTGAAGATTATGAAAAAGCAGAGATATTAAACACATTCTTTGCCTCTGTGTTTACCAGGGAAGAATCAATTTCAATAGTAGTGCCGCAGGAGGAAGCCACAACCTCCATATTAATGAACAATTGGTTAAGTGAGGAAGAAGTTCATAGGCGGCTTGAAAAAATTTAAGTAAATAAGGCACCTAGCCCCGATGGCATACATCCAAGAGTTCTCAAGGAGGTAAGTTCAGTAATTGCCAAACCATTACATGTAATATTCAAGGACTCCTTTTCCCCAGGTTCAGTACCACAAGATTGGCGTAAAGCAGATGTGGTGCCTATATTTAAAAAGGGAGCTAGATCACAACCGGGGAATCACAGACCTGTAAGCCTGACTTCAATAGTGGGGAGACTACTTGAAGGTTTAATACGGGATAATATTCAAGAATACCTAATGGAAAACAAAATTATTAATAATAGTCAGCATGGATTTATGAAGGATAGAGCATGCCAAACTAACCTTATTTGTTTATTTGAGGAGGTAAGTAGGAATTTAGACCAGGGTTATGCAGTTGATGTGGTCTACTTAGATTTTGCAAGGGCTTTTGATACAGTTCCACACAAGAGGTTAATGTACAAAATAAAGCAAGTTGGACTCTGTAAAAATATATGCACCTGGATTGAAAACTGGATGAAGGATAGACAGAGGGTTGTCATAAATGGAACTTTTTCAGGTTGGGCTAAAGTCGTGAGTGGAGTACCTCAGGGATCGGTACTGGGACCCCTGCTTTTTAACTTGTTTATTAATGACATTGAGGTTGGCATCGAGAGCAAAGCCTCCATCTTTGCTGATGATACTAAATTGTGTAAGATAGTAGAATCAGAGCAGGATGTACGTTCTCTCCAGAAGGACTTGGAGAGACTGGAAACTTGGGCAGGTAAATGGCAGATGAGGTTTAATACAGATAAATGTAAGGTCATGCATTTGGGATGCAATAATAAAAAGGCGACGTACAAATTAAATGGGGATAAATTGGGGGAATCCTTGATGGAGAAGGATTTAGGAGTGTTTGTAGACAGAGGGCATAGCAATAGTGCCCAAAGTCATGCAGTAGCTGCAAAGGCAAACAAGATCTTATCTTGCATAAAACGGGCAATGGATGGAAGGTAAGTAAACTTAATTATGCCCCTTTATAAAGCATTAGTAAGACCACACATTGAATATGGAGTACAATTTTGGGCACCACTCCATAGAAAAGACATTATGGAACTAGGGAGAGTGCAGAGAAGAGCCACCAAATTAATAAAGAGGATGGACAATCTAACTTATGAGGAGAGGCTAGCTAAATTAGATTTAATTACATTAGAAAAGAGGTGTCTAAGAGGGGATATGATAACTATATACAAATATATTCGAGGACAGTACAAGGAGCTTTCAAAACAACTATTCATCCCACGGGCAGTACAAAGGATTCGGGGGCATCCCTTTAGGTTGGGGGAAAGGAGATTTCACAAGCAACAAAAGGAAAGGATTCTTTACAGTAAGGGCAGTTAAAATGTGGAATTCATTACCCATGGAGACTGATGGCAGATACAATAGATTTGTTCAAAAAAAGTTTGGACATCTTTTTAGATACGAAAGGTATACAGGGATATATCAAATAAGTATACATGGGAAATATGTTGATCCAGGGATTAATCAGATTGCCAATTCTTGGAGTCAGGAAGGAATTTATTTTTCCCCTTATGAGACATCGTTGGATTATTTGACTCTGGGGGTTTTTGTTTGCCTTCCTCTGGATCAATAAGTAAGTATAGATAAAGGATAAAAGTATCTGTTGTCTAAATCAGGGGTGAGCAAACTTTTTATGCCGAGCCCCCCTTTCCATTCATAAAATTTCTCGGGCCCCCCCTGCCTGATGTAATCAAAATCACATTGAAAAAACCCCCCAAAAAACCCTTTATTAAACGGTATACAATATAAATCCAAATATGTCTAAATACTTACATATTTCAACATCTCGCGCTTGCAAAATTAGGCTGTGTCCACGCTGCCGCTGAGAGTGGTGAAATCACCAACTCTCCAAGCATGAGCACAGGGTGTCCTGCATAATTTTGCAAGCGTGGATCGGGGCTATTTTTGTGTGTGGCTGTGTGTGTGCATTGACTGCTGCTGAGCGCACTTCAAAGTCAATTTTGTTTGTCTCCCCAAGCGCCAAGCTTGGGAGAGCGTACGTGCACAAAGGCAATACTTTGGGGGAGCATTCATCCACCTCTTTGCTACCTCCCTTCCCTCTCCCCCCCCCCTTTTTTTCCCTTCCCCTCCCTGCTCTTTGTCTTGCTATCCCCATTGTCATCCACACTCCTACCTACAGTATTATTTATTTTTTTCCGTTTTCAATGTTGTGTTTTCACTTATTTTTCTACATTATTTCTGTCCATTCATAGTATGATTAATATAGTGGCAGCCGACCCTTTCACTTGCAGATTATCGCAGTGAAGCAGGTTGCAAACAGAGGAGAGCAGGAACACAGCGCTATTGCAGGGCAGACACCGGGAGGGGCGTATGACTTCACCGAGCTCGGGCGTGCTCCTCCCGGTACCTCCGAAGCCCCTGCGCGTGCGCACACACACCATCACGTGGCCGCCACCAGCACTAACCTGTTCAGTCACCCGCACACATCTTCGGCTGCCCGCCCGTGCACATCTTCTTGGCCGCCTCTCGCGCACAGCTTTTTCGTCCTCCCGCGCACAGCGTCTGCCGGCCCGCACACCCAGATTTCTCCGCACGCCGCCTGCACCCCCCTAAATAATCTTGCGCCTCATTGCCCCCCCAGTTTGAGCACCACTGCATTACAACACACACACTCTCTCAATCAATCACCACATACACACTCAATCCCCCCCCCCACACACACTCAATCCCCCCCCCCCCACACACACACACACACACACACACACACAATCCCCACACACACACTCAACCCCCCCAAACACACACACACACACTCAATCCTCCCTCCCCCCACACACACACCACACACACACACTCAACCCCCCCCACGCACACACTCAATCCCCCCTCCCCCCACACACACACCACACACACAATCCCCACACACACACACTCAATCCCCCCCCACACACACAATCCCCACAAACAATCCCCCCCGCACACAATCCCCCCCCCCCACACACACACATAATCCCCCCCCACACACACACACAATCCCCACACACACACACACTCAATCCCCCCCCACACACACAATCACACACAATCCCCCCCCCCCACACACACTCAATCACTCCCCCCACCACCACACACACACACACACACACACAATCAGTCCACAATTTCACCTGGGGGGGGCGACATGCTCCGATCCCCCAACCCCCCATGCTGCTGAAAACTAGCGCGGGAAGCAGACAGGAAGAGAAGGAGGGGCTGTCTGTGTGCAGAGAGAAGCCCCGCCCCCTCTACAAGACACACACACATAGAAGCAGCAGCACGGAGCTTCTGGCCGCCCGTGCACAGCTCTGCCCGTCCCCCAGGTTTCCCTGCAAGCAGCCCGCGCCCCCCCTACATAATCGTGCGCCCCCCCAAGGGGGCGCGCCCCACAGTTTGCGCACCGCTGGTCTAAATTTAGCATAGGTTGAACTTGATGGACGTACGTCTTTTTTCAACCTCATCTACTATGTAACTATGATATGTAACTATGATATGTAAATATGTAACTATATGTAATCTTTTGCAAGCACAAAACTAATTACCGCACTCTGTTTTAGGTTACGGATTTTTATTATCATTGTTATACTACAATAAATATCATATATTGATTTAGATCATACTACTCTCGAACCCTTTCTTATTGTACCCACTATATTCTTATACAGAATGTGTGGCCATTCCACATATACAACATCATAAAAAGGTGAACTGTTACTCAGAGTATAGAATAACCTCTTTATGAGGCATCATTATGGGAGGAAAGGTATGACCCGTTACAATCAGGACATGTGGTTCTGGTCAGCCAGTAATGGCTTTGTGTCATACTACTGCAAATCCCCATTCTATCAATATACAGAAAACAATTACAACCTATGGGATATCATCAAGGGACAGACTATTGCTTTTTATATGTCCCATGCCAAGGAAGTGCCCTCCGCTTCCCTATTATACTGTATAAACCCCTTCTGCATGTCCTTGGAGTTCACTTGCGCTCGGAGTTTAAAGCTACCCTGACCTGGAGAAGTGGCTTCATAGCATATTAAGTAGGGACCTGAGACGCTAGACCTTATTTCTGGCAAAGGGATAAGTGAGAATCTGAAGGAATCTGAATTCTAAGATTTAGTAGCCACACTTCTGTTCCTGCAAAAGAATGCAACTCTTTGAAATGCATTATCCCTACTCCAGTATTGGATAGCTGCAAAACATGTTCACCCAGACATTAAAAAAAAAAAAAAAAAAAAGAAGAGGTTAAAAAAACCCCCAGTTAATAGCACATCACTTCAAGGGCTGCTTTTAAGCAGCAATATATATATATGTATATATTAAAGGCAGCCAGTCACAAGGTAAGACATAAGCTTAAATATATACAAGACCGGTTTAAGCTTTTTTTTTTGTTAAGGAATCCTATAATTATATTGTGAAATTCAGAGGAACCCCGACCCTCTCTAATAACGAGACTGAGCTCATATGCATTGCAAGGAACCCTAACCCTCTCTAATCGCGCGCCTGAGATCAGACGCATTGTAAATTCTTCTATAGTCGGTACAATATTCAAAATACCTGAAAATTGCAGGGAACCCTTTATGTATGCCTGGGGAACCCAAGGCTTCATAGTAACCCCTGTTGACAAACACTGTACAAGACATGTGTGAACAGAAAAATCAACAACACTTACACGTAGGAGCTTGGCATGCACTTCCGACATTTCATAAAGTTCTGATGTTTCGACTGGGATCTGCATGACATTTTCATATCTGCAAATCAATTACAGATGTGGAATAAAATATTCAACTTGAATTAAAAACTGCTCATCACTACATAAAAAAAAACCACAGTTCTGTGTTTGCACCTGCAGTGCTGGGGAGACCCGCTTAGCAGTGTATTACTCACCAGCACCGAAATTTACATTAATACGTGCGAGAACCCAACTTGCACGGACGTAATGAAGAAATGTACCTTGTTTAAAGCTGGAGTGCTATTTATGCAGCCATTTTTTGAATATTAGTGGCTAACCAGCTATTTCAGCTCCAGGAGTTGTAGAAACACAAACAAAAAATTATTCTACATGAAATCAGAAAATGATATAAACAATGAAAGCGGACCAGCTTTCTTATGAACCTTAAAACCCTGTAAAATGCTTTAATATAAACATTTCTGTAGCAACATATACCCATTAAACAGAATGCTGGATTTAATTAAAATTCATACATCTAAATGGAGTGTCTTAATAATGATATAATTTTTTTCCTGCTGCAGGCTATTGAATTGTACTCGTATAATTTGTACGTCACTATTCTTTATACAATATGAATAGAGTTTCAATATTTCAGAGCAAGAGGGAGGCAGCTTTACATCATAAAGGGGAAGATTGCTTCATAGCATTTTAATGGGGCTTCAGTTTTCCCAAGCTAGGATTTAGACGCCTTCACAGAGTACAGTACGTAAAAATGAAAGTAAATGGCTTTACAACAAATGACAGACAACAGTAATAGACAATAGGGAATGAGAGGGGCTCCACATCAAGACGTTTAAAACTTACATTTTCAGAGCTCTTTCTATTGTTCTGTTGCAGAAGTTGAACTTCAGAGTGACTTCGGTATTCTTGTGAACGGTTTCAGTGTATTCCTCCTTCATTATTTCACTAGAACAACATGCCAAACACAGAGCAAAAAAAGACAAATTACTCCCATGGCCTTTGAACGGTCAGTTATGGTCACAGCGATTTATGAATCCTGCCTGTATGAACTCTAAACTGGGAAGGGCAAACTGCACACAGCAGCAGGAAAATAACCCGTGTCTGGCAGCTCCAGCAAATCTAATTACAGGAAAATGTCACTGGAATGAGGCAGTGCAGCAGAATTATGGCCACTAAATGCAACATTGAAAGGGGCTTTATTAGGAAATAAACATGTCTGCTGCTCAGCAGTCTCATCTTCATCACTAACCTGCCATAGTATATCCATTCAAAACATCAATTCTGCAATTCCAAAGTCAGGAATAAAGGAGTGCCTGAAAACTCACAACCAGCTCACACAAAACAAACATTTACCCAATGTTATTTGTAGGTACACACTTGGTTATTATATATACACATACACACACACACACTATAATAAATCCACCCACAACATTGAGAAGCATACGTTAGCAGAGAAAGACAAGCAACATAGTAAACACAGTAGGGCTCAAGGCGGCTCAGTGAGTAAAAACAATGACTGATAACAACGACACTGAGTTTGCAGCAGGGGAACCTGGTTCAAATCCCTGTGAGAGCTCATTGTGACCTTAAGTCACTTTATCTCCCTGTGCCTCAGGCACCAAAAACAGATTGTAAGCTCATCTGGGCAGACTGTGTGCTGTAATATTCCTATGTGCTGTGTACCAAGCACTATATTGTAATTGTGGCGCGCTTTTTGCGTTCCACTGGGAGAAAAACGCGGTATAAAATAAAGTTATTATAAAAATTACTTACATTAACCAACGCATTCCTTTCCGTACGAGCTCCTGTCCAAGCAGCAGAGAAGAGGCAATTCTACAGTAATAACATGCAACTCCTGTTACTGCCTAATAATATTAAAAAAAAGGGGGGGGGGAGGGGGGAGAGGAGAGACATACGTTTATTACCAAGGAGATTCTTTATTCTCCTCATCTCTGATATTCATATCAATTTGTCACGCAAACTGAGATGCTGCATCTGTAGGCAACAACTGCTCGTTTTAAAGGTGTAATAATTTACATTAGATGTTTGTCAATTTTTGTTTGTTGTCATAAAAAGCAAGACTAGCTATAATAATAATATAATAATAGCCTTTCTGGGGAAATCAAATATCAAGCAATGTATAATCTACAATGCAGTTGAATAAATTAAAACAAATTAATTCAGGTGTATATACAAGATATTCAAATGTACACATGGGGTGGATCTCTCCCTCATTTGAAAAATCTACCTCAAGGAGTTTGCCTAAATGTGGTTCAGAAAGAGACGGTTTTCATGACTCAGATTTGTCAGAATCTCCACATTCTGGGATGCAGTAGTCAACTTCTTAAAGAAAATAACCAACATAAAAAGCTTAAAAGATGATAAACACACATTCTTGGACTACTTGAGAACTGAACACCCTGGGGAGGGAGGGGGGGGAAGCAAAGAAACAAAAATTCCCAAAACTATTCCAAATTTCAGTTCTGGCAAAAAAAAAATTAAAAAAAATTGTGTATAATCAATGACTGGATTAAAAAAAATTTTTTAAAAAAAGAGCCATTTCCATAATGGAATTGGAAGTAGAAGTGATGACACTGATTGTTTCACAATCTAAGATGCGCGCTTTATAGCAGTAACCTCTGCTGTTGTGCAACGTGTGAATTGCGGAAGCCATTTTAATTTCCCTCAGATGCAAACACTCAGCAACTGATGTCTGCAGATAGCAACTGCAGAACTTAAACTGGAATGGCATTGCAAAGAGAAAACAAAAGCAGCAAACGGATGTGGCAAAATGAAATCAATTATATATCTTTTGATGGTGAGCAGATGGGATTGCTGCTTTCAGCGGCAGATGTGCCTGCAACATAGCATAAAAATAAATAAAGGGTTACCAACCTTTGCCATGCTGGCATCGATATCTAAATCATAATGCGAGTGGACTTTTGGAATCAAAACTGAAAGAAATACATTGATAAATTAAAATATACAGTGAGTATGTCATTTCTCTTCTGAGCCAATATCTCTAATTTTTAGTATAACCTCATCTATTTCAGCTTGTATATTGTGGCTTTAATGAGCTATTAGACATACACGATCTTAGCACGCCAAGAAGAAAAAACACAGAAATCAAACAATTTCCCATACTGGATGTGCATTGGGGCTGCTTTGTTTACAGTTGTATTTAATGATCAACCTCATCGATTTGACAATATTACACCTTTGGCATACATTGGCAAGCAGAGTATTTAATTCTTGAATATTATTAAAATGTTAAATCAAAAGCAAATTAAATCCAATATTGATTGTTATAAAAAGAAACAAAATACTTCCAAAACTTCCCAGCTATCCTGCCCCTTACCCTGGAAGCAGGCCCAACAGAATGGCCTGTTAACAGGAAAAGAAAGAGAGGCGTTCAAGCGCAAATACCATTTAAGAATAATCAAAGTGAACACAGAATGTGGATTTGGATCTTGCCTCCTGCTCCTGGATGTAGCACCTGTAGTGGCCGTCCACAGGATATGCTGTCCAGTTACAGGTAGAAGAACACAAAACCCCAGCAAGCTCTTTTTGGGAACCCCTGAGCCCCCACAAAATATATGTATTTGTCAAAAAGGAGTGCTATTGAGCGTGGCATATGTATACAACAGACGACAGAGAAGCCCAATGCTACATCCAACATGACAGAAATGCACAGTAAAATACTTATATATTCTCTTGAAAAAGGGTCATTTAGTTTAACCCTTTAGCCAAAGCGTTGTCGTGGCTCGCAAGCTTACAGCTTTGGCCAAAGGGTTAAACTAAATGACCCTTTTTCAAGAGAATATATAAGTATTTTACTGTGTATTTCTGTCATGTTGGATGTAGCATTGGGCTTCTCTGTCTGTTGTATACATATGCCACGCTCAATAGCTCTCCATTTTGACACTTAAATACATACATATATTTTGTGGGGGGTCAGGGGTTCCCAAAAAGAGCTTACTGGGGTTTTGTGTTCTGTTAACCTATTCTCAGCGGTCTCAGCTGCTGGAGGTTAGTGGCTCCTCCTTCCCAGGTTTTAAGCCCGCCCCTCCCCACTTCCCAAGTTAGTAGGTCCTTTCATTCTACTGGATATAGATCCAACGTGGTCTTTCTCCCTCCTAATAGAGGTAAATGAGAATTTTAATCCTAATAGAGGTATATTAGTATTTTATCTGGTAGTGTTAGGACTTGCGAACGGGTGTCTGCCTTGTCGTGGCTCGCAAGCTTACAACACTTTGGCCAAAGGGTTAAACTAAATGACCCTTTTTCAAGAGAATATATAAGTATTTTACTGTGTATTTCTGTCATGTTGGATGTAGCATTCGGCTTCTCTGTCGTCTGTCAGTTACAGGTAGAAACCAGGAAAAACTTGGTCCAGGATTCTCAGAATGGTCTTCCACAACACTCAGGGGGGCTCCAGGTGGTCTGCTCACTCACCCTGCGCATTTCACTCAAAGAGCTTCCACATGGGCTAATGTTATCCCATTCTATCCATGACTATTCTAAGGATCCTGAACCAAGTTTTGCCTGGTTTCTACCTGTAACTGGACAGCATTTCCTGTGGAACGGCCACTACAGGTGCTACATCCAGGAGCAGAAGGCAAGATCCTTATCCACATTCTGACCCAGGGTGGTCCAAATTCCTGCAACTCTAACACTTAAGTGTAATACTTTGTTTTATAGTCAAAAAACAAAATCTACACTGTGTGTGTCTTCTCTGTTTTGTTCACAAATGGGAATTCTCCATCATCTTATCCTGCTCCTGAGAACTATCAACAAACATTGGAAAGAAATCCACTAAGAGTTGGTAACTCCGAATAACCACAACACCTTCCTAAACCTCTCAATTGTGAGATATTTTTAAAGTTCCATTATAGTGTTGGTTCATACGCTAATGCACTATTTTGTTTCTTTCTATTTTTCCAAATATCAGGGGAGTATTTGCTCTTCTGATCCCTTGCTTCAGTTAACAGGAAACTAAGGCATGAAGCTAGGACAATGAGTGGGTAGGTGGGTTTACTGGCCAAATGGTTCTTATTTACCATCAATTTTAGGTTCTCTTTATATCAAAAAGTTACGTAATTTCCTAATTTGCACATCTGCACTTAGAATCTTGATATCTGCAAGTCAAACACAGAAAGTAAGAATTTCTTAACCAGGTACCCCAATGTTCAATACCAGCACTGCCTTGGATATTTGTTGATCTATAGCAGCGTTTCCCAAATGGTGGGTCGCGACCCGGCACCGGGCCACGGCACCAAAATTGTCGGGTCGCAGCGAGGCTGGCCGCGCGGTGTCTCCCGTCCCCCCTGCTCAATTTTAAAAAAATGCCGGCGATTCCCCCCGCGGTCCCGCGCGCTTGCGCAGGGCAAGCAGGGCCTGCTCCCTTCCTCCCCCCCCGCTCCCAACGTGGGACGGAGGAGGAAGTACCAGCTCCTCTGCGGCCCGCACGTTACGTGGGACGGAGGGAGAAGTTCAAGCTCCTACTGCGGCGTGCTTCCCCCCGCAGCCAGCTTCCCCCCGCAGCCAGCTTCCCGAGCTCACCTCCCGTGGCACCCCCTCCCGAGCCCACCTCCCATCCCCCCAAGCCCACCTCCCGTCCCCCCAAGCCCACCTCCCGTCCCGGGCAGCAGGGGATATCGGGGGCTGCAGGGGAAAGCGTCCGGCGGCAAGGTAAGTCACCCCACCCAGTCACTGCCTCCCACCCAAGTGCCCCTGGTCCCCCTCCCACCCACCCAAGTGCTCCTGGTCCCCCTACCACCAACCCACCCAAGTGCCCCTGGTCCCCCTCCCACCCACCCAAGTACCCCTGGTACCCCTCCCACCCACCCACCCAAGTACCCCTGGTACCCCTCCCACCCACCCACCCAAGTGCCCCTGGTCCCCCTCCCACCCACCCACCCAAGTGCCCCTGGTCCCCCTCCCACCCACCCAACCAAGTGCCCCTGGTCCCCCTCCCACCCACCCACCCAAGTGCCCCTGGTCCCCCTCCCACCCACCCACCCAAGTGCCCCTGGTCCCCCTCCCACCCACCCACCCAAGTGCCCCTGGTCCCCCTCCCTCCCACCCACCCAAGTGCCCCTGGTGCCCTCCCTAACCTCCCTCCCACCCACCCAAGTGCCCCTGGTGCCCTCCCTAACCACCCACCCACCCACCCAAGTGCCCCTGGTCCCCTCCCTCCCACCCACCCAAGTGTCCCTGGTCCCCTCCCTCCCACCCACCCAAGTGCCCCTGGTCTCCTCCCACCCACCCACCCAAGTGCCCCTGGTCCCCCTCCCACCCACCCAACCAAGTGCCCCTGGTCCCCCTCCCACCCACCCACCCAAGTGCCCCTGGTCCCCCTCCCACCCACCCACCCAAGTGCCCCTGGTCCCCCTCCCTCCCACCCACCCAAGTGCCCCTGGTGCCCTCCCTCCCACCCACCCACCCACCCAAGTGCCCCTGGTCCCCTCCCTCCCACCCACCCAAGTGTCCCTGGTCCCCTCCCTCCCACCCACCCAAGTGCCCCTGGTCTCCTCCCTCCCACCCACCCAAGTGCCCCTGGTCCCCTCCCTCTCACCCACCCAAGTGCCCCTGGCCCCCTAAGTGCCCCTGGCCCCCTCCCACCCACCCACCCACCCAAGTGCCCCTGGCCCCCTCCCTCCCACCCACCCACCCAAGTGCCCCTGGCCCCCTCCCTCCCACCCACCCAAGTGCCCCTGGTCCCCCTCCCTCCCACCCACCCAAGTGCCCCTGGTCCCCCTCCCTCCCTCCCACCCACCCAAGTGCCCCTGGTCCCCCTCCCACCCACCCAAGTGCCCCTGGTCCCCCTCCCTCCCACCCACCCAAGTGCCCCTGGTCCCCCTCCCACCCACCCAAGTGCCCCTGGTCCCCCTCCCACCCACCCAACCAAGTGCCCCTGGTCCCCCTCCCACCCACCCACCCAAGTGCCCCTGGTCCCCCTCCCACCCACCCACCCAAGTGCCCCTGGTCCCCCTCCCACCCACCCACCCAAGTGCCCCTGGTCCCCCTCCCACCCACCCACCCAAGTGCCCCTGGTCCCCCTCCCTCCCACCCACCCAAGTGCCCCTGGTCCCCCTCCCTCCCACCCACCCAAGTGCCCCTGGTGCCCTCCCTCCCACCCACCCACCCACCCAAGTGCCCCTGGTCCCCTCCCTCCCACCCACCCAAGTGTCCCTGGTCCCCTCCCTCCCACCCACCCAAGTGCCCCTGGTCTCCTCCCTCCCACCCACCCAAGTGCCCCTGGTCCCCTCCCTCTCACCCACCCAAGTGCCCCTGGCCCCCTAAGTGCCCCTGGCCCCCTCCCACCCACCCACCCACCCAAGTGCCCCTGGCCCCCTCCCTCCCACCCACCCACCCACCCAAGTGCCCCTGGCCCCCTCCCTCCCACCCACCCAAGTGCCCCTGGTCCCCCTCCCTCCCACCCACCCAAGTGCCCCTGGTCCCCCTCCCTCCCTCCCACCCACCCAAGTGCCCCTGGTCCCCCTCCCACCCACCCAAGTGCCCCTGGTCCCCCTCCCTCCCACCCACCCAAGTGCCCCTGGTCCCCCTCCCTCCCTCCCTCCCTCCCTCCCACCCACCCAAGTGCCCCTGGCCCCCTCTCCAGTCACTCACATCCGTCGTTGCCTGTAATTCACTGTTTGTGTCTGTGTGGGTATAGGGGAGAGCGAGTGTGTGTGGGTATAGGGGAGAACGAGTGTGTGTGTGTGTGTGTGTGTGTGTGTGTGTGTGTGTGTGTGTGTGTGTGTGTGTGTATCTGTATCAGTGTGTGTGTGTGTATCAGTGTGTGTGTGTGTATCAGTGTGTATCTGTGTGTGTGTGTGTGTATCTGTGTGGCTGCGTGTGTATCTGTGTGGCTGCGTGTGTATCTGTGTGGCTGCGTGTGTGTCAGTGGCTGCGTGTGTGTGTCAGTGGCTGCGTGTGTGTGTCAGTGGCTGCGTGTGTGTGTCAGTGGCTGCGTTTGTGTGTCAGTGGCTGCGTTTGTGTGTGTGTCAGTGGCTGCGTGTGTGTGTGTGTCAGTGGCTGCGTGTGTGTGTGTCAGTGGCTGCGTGTGTGTGTGTGTGTCAGTGGCTGTGTGTGTGTGTATCAGAGGCTGTGTGTATGTATCAGTGTGTGTGTGTGTGTGTCAGTGGCTGCGTGCGTCAGTGGCTGCGTGTCTGTCAGTGGCTGTGTGTGTGTGTATCAGTGGCTGTGTGTGTGTGTATCAGTGGCTGTGTGTGTGTCTGTGCAGGCCCTATAGGCCAGTATAGGCGATAAATTTTTTAGTGGGTCACGAAGGAGAAGTTCAAAAATAACCGGGTCACGGAAAAAAAAGTTTGGGAAACCCTGATCTATAGCAAGTATCCTTCCTTGAAATACCTAGTGGCCAGAAACACAAACACACACAAACACACACAAACACACAAACACACACAAACTATGCTGCACCTGAAACTAAATTAAATAATCGAATAGAAGAACTCAGGCAATCACATGACTTTAAATACTATAAAAAGAATGATTTCATTCATTCATCGACATTTCAGCTTTAACCCAAGCCTTCTTTTTTTTTTTTAAGAAATCTTGCGTTAAACCCGAAATGTTGATGAATTAAATCCACATTCCACTGCAGCTGGTTGGAAAATATCGCAGGGGTCATATTGAATTTCTGTAAAGGATCAGGGGACATTTTTAAAAGGTGAACTTGTATCTTAATTTTCAAAAGTAGTGTCACTCCAAAGAAATAGCCTTGAATGCATTATATTTAAGCCTGCTTGTAAGAAAGTCATATGAATGGTTCTTGGCTTGCCTCGCGAGGCGTTCAATTGAGAGGTTGAATCGCTAACAATGTTAGGGCTTGAAAGGGCACTTGTGTTTATGTAAACCAGACTGGTAGCTTATATGTATACTGTTGTTAAAGTCGTAAATGTATCTAACAGCATAGTCCATAATAATGGAAAACAAAGTGTTATACAATCACAAACATATGTACTTAATGGATAAAATGTAAATATGACTAGTTAGTAGCTTTCCCTCTCTAGAAGGCTTGTCTTAAAAGGTTTACCAAATCAGGCCCATCACAGACTAAACTTCAGAAGCCCGATGTATCAGATACATGTATGCAGCCACCTCACGGATGGAAATTCCATATTTGCATACGGCTTTGTGTTCTATAGGAAGGGAGCGTCTCTGAAGGAGGATGAAACAGCAGAAGAGACCTATAAATTGCACGACCATGCAATTACCCACATTTAACTAATTAAATAATAAATCAAGACATTCTGAAAAATCTCTATAAACTAATCTATTTCAATGCCAGATGCATACCCAGTTCAACAAGTAACTAGTAGGGCTTTTTCTTAAGTCTGTTATTTCAGTGTATTTACAGGCAGTAGGGCAAGCAAGGCATAAAGTCAGCTTGGCAGACAGGCAAGAGCCTGTGCACTGAGACTACTCTAAGACGATGGTGAAGTGTACAGAAATACAAAGATTTATTTATGTAATGTAATATAGGCTATTCTTCTGAGACTGCAGAAGTACTTAATAACAATCAAATTGTTAGCACATTATGGGGCTTATGCAGAGAGGTAAGTTAAGTTCAATTTCGCCAGGTTTGTGGCAAAAATGTCCGCATTTAAACAGTTAGTGGCGAGAACTTGGCGGCCAATTCAAATTCGCCAGACGTGTGGCGAGAAGCGTGATTTCGCCAATGCAAAAACATGCACGATTCCAGTAGCTCCTATGCGCATGTACGCGCCAATCTGAGCTACTAAATGGCGCGTTCGGGTGAAATTTTGCCCGCCAACAAAAGTTGGCTGTATTGTGGCCAAATACTGCGCGCCTCAGAATGGTGAGTTTCACGCCAAGTGAAACTCGCCTAATTAACAATTTCATGCACACCGCGCTACCGGAGTGCCCTGCATAGGACAAAATTAAATGCCAATCCTGTGGCGAATTTAAGCCTTTCTGGTACGTACCTCTCTGCATAATCCCCTATGACTTGGATAAAACACACATTTTGTTGAGCACATCTAATGCAGAATAAGTCGATATGTCAGTAGCCATAGTAAGCAAAGATAAACATGGTGTTAGGGATGATGAGCGTCCGACATACTTTCCTCGTATCGTAATCCAATGATGTTCATCACCTCCCTGGTCACCACTATGATAGGGTTTTCTTCTGTGGTCATGGGGAAATGCTGTGCAAGTCTGCCCGGCTCCAGCACCAGCCTCCTGCCTTCATACAGAAGTTCTTGGTTCTGTAATGGGATCTTTGTCTGTTTGTAAACCAAATCATAGAACTCAGAAGCCCTGTAACATACCCAAAGCGCCAGTTAATTAGCTAGGCATGACCTTTACAAACTGAAACCAGAGACAAACGACAACCAGGTATTATTGTACATGTTCTATACACACACGTATATATCATACAAGGACTTTACTGTACATTTAAAAAAATGCTCTGTAAAATAGAGGTCAGACTTCTTGATCATGATTTTACATTTGTGATCACTGCCACCTAATGGCACAGATTACATTAGATGCATCGCCTTAAAATCGGATGTGATTTTACCAACCACTGGAAACGGGATACAACGCAAAGAGATAAAACGCAATGTCATTTAAAACCAGAAACATTAACAACATGGGGTATGCAGAGATGCCAAAAATCATTATTCTGAGGTTCCTTTGATGGATATTATAAACAAACAAAAACAAAGTTACACAATTCCTCGCCCTCCCTATATAATACACTGTAAGGCCCATCATCTGCATGGGATTAAAACACTCATCAAATGTTCTTTTTACCAAAAAAAAAAAAAAAAAGGCGGAAAGGACTTACATGTTGCATGTGTGAATGTATATTTTGTGGAGTGTCATTTGTTGAAGTGAGAAGACATGAATTACAATGCGATTAAAGATATCATTGGTAACGGCAAAAAACTGTTCAAAGCCCCAGCACTTCTCCTGATCGGCTTCAAGAATGTTCGCCAAAACTGGAGTGAACAAAGTCTGCAGGCCCCTGGAACGATACAAGGAAGAGAAACACTGATGACACAGAATGGTTCAATAGCCAAAGGTTCAGTCCCCTCCAGGGCCTAAATGAACCAATGGCAGTTGCATGTGCAAGTGGTTGAATGTGGACCACAGAATCATATGCTATTTTTACTTCGTTTTTTGCGTTTTCACTGAGGCCCTTAGTCCATATAATGCGTAGTGGCTTCTCCTTGTCATCCATTTCAACGGGGCTCAGGCTTCCCTGACAAAGACGTGTTATGTCAAAAAGATACTGAGAAGTGCATCGACCCATATAATCCCCCCCCAAAATGCCAGCGTCTGCACCAAATGCAAGAAACTGGTTAACAGAGTTTTACATTTGATGAAGATTGTTAGGATTCTTAGCAAAGTTAGGTATGGCTGACATTGGCTGTACGTAATGGCCTTTATGTAGTTTGTTGTTAGGGGCTGTTCTCTATCTGCACTCCTGTGAAGCGCTGATTGCCAACTACTACTGAAGGGGGAGCTCAACTACCACTTCTGGCCCAGCAGCTGGAATGGATCACATGACCGGTCAGTGCCAGAGGATCAGTGGTGCAGAGGGGAGGTAGCAATCAGGAAATGAAACAGGAAATATAATGATGTCTGTAACATGCAAATAATTGACGTACTAAGCCTGAAAGTTTAGCAGTAAAGACCATACTTACAAGGACAAACCACAGGTAATGGGCAACTCCCAACTCCATTCTATTGGGCCATTTTCTGCTCTTTGAATGCCAGACATTGCCCCAGACGGTTTTCCAGTGATTATTTTGTACCTGCAAAAAATACACTTACAATCTTTACCGATTTTGCATGAGACTTAACGTTTTTACTTTAAATGCTGCATCAAGGTTAACAACAGTGATACACTCCTCTTTAGTACATAACAATTAGGAACTATTCTGTTTTTAAAGACGGCATTTAAGAATAAGTTACCACTGAATTAAAAAATATAACCCAATTATCAAAAAAGTATAATGCTTGAACACACGTGACCTGCTTTTAGCACAATACATTCTTGGAAAGAATGTAGAATTGTAAAACCCTGGTTCAAAGACTAAACGTAAAAACAGATAGTGAATCCCTGCGCTTCTCCCATTGGGCTAACAATAAATAGAGAAATAAATATACATAGTGAAAGCTAAGTCTGTAAGACAAAGGAGACTTTTGGTTACATCCTTTGATCAAATAATGACAAGCCTGCTAACCAACATCAAGGTAAGTCTCAGTAGCAGGTCCCTAGGTCTTATACAGAGAAGCACGGTGACTATATATATTTTTTGACATTTTCTGTTGGGCCGAATTAAATCCCTAGCAGCACACTTCCAGTGGGCACCACTATTAGGGTGTGATTAATGTATTTAGTCAATCCACCTGTAACTGCTTATTGAGCAGCTTGTGGGAGGTTAGTCCCTTCTCTTCAAGGTATATAATCTCCCAGTAAGGTCCCTGTAAATTCACTTTACTTGCATACATGTAAGTATCTTCACTGGTATATACCAGTTTAATTACACTAAGTTACATAAGCTTATGCTTCGTTTATTAACACCTTCTGGGTATATTTAACAAAACATTTGTATGCATTTAGCATAGGGACCTGCTATTGAGACTTACCTTGACATTGGTTAGCAGGCTTGTCATTATTTGATCAAAGGATGTAACCAAAAGTCTCCTTTGTCTTACAGACTTAAGTTTCACTATGTATATTTATTGCCCCATTTATTGTTAGCTCAATGGGAGAGGCGCAGGGATTCACTATCTGTTTTATCAAAGACTAAACGTACATGACTTCCTTGTTCCTGCGAGGTCCTTCAAAAGGTCTGAAGGGAAGACTGCCTGTGGCAGCATGATAGAAGGTCACCCCAATGCTCCATAGATCCACTGTCGCACCGTACTTTTTCTGATGGTCTTTTCTAAGCACTGCACGCTCATACATATCAGGGTGCTTTAAAATAAAGGGGGAGGGGAGGGAAAGAGAATAGAAATATACATTATAAAACAAGCGTGTTTATACAAGGGTGTGTACATGTAATAATCGTGCTATGGGGTTTCAGTTTCACAGCTAGTAACACACTAGAAGAGATTGACATTAAACAAGTACTCTTTTCCGTGAAACACTCTCTCTAGAGAGAATCTCTTCTAACAATGTTCACTGTTTATCTGATGTTACGACCTGAATGCTTTCAATGATCCTTTTTAGCCTATGGTGAGGCTGCAAAGTGCTCTATACACTACCAGAGCTCTATAAGAATGAAATAAGAATTAGCAGATCATTTGATTAGGAGCAAAATAAAACTATGAAGAGAATGTGGATACAACTCCTGTAGTATTGAATTATAAAATATGCTTTATATCTGCATGGTCAATTAGCATTGTAATGGGGTAACCAAGCAGTTAATAAATTGAACTTTAGTATTTTAAAAAGTACAGACACCCTCCATCAAACAGCGTAAAGTATTTGTGATTGGATGAGTCAATTCATGATAAAACACAATAGATATATGGTAAGAATAGACAATGAAGATGGTTTACCAAGTATTCTTCGGTGCCATAGAGAGAAACAAACTGTTCATCATCCTCCAATTCTCTGGCAGCACCAAAATCCGTCAGCTTGTACACAGACTGCCCATCTTCACCGATCACACGCATGATGTTGCCCGGCTTGATATCCCGGTGAATAATTCCATTTTCCCTGAGATGGTTCATCCCTGCCACTAAGAGGAAGCAACAGGATTAATCCTCTGAAGGGCAGTAGCCGCCTGCAATGCACTGACCTGCTCCAAAGGTCAAACATTCATCGCACTTTTTGTTAAAGTATGAACAGTAGCTACATGTACTAGGAGGGCTTAAAGAGGCAAATCCAAGCCATTTTTTGTTTCTTTTTTTAATACAGGATTGAAGCAGGGAGTGTCCGGAGCGGAACCCAATTCATTTCAGCTTTGGGGACCCCCTGCTTCTGGAGGTATTTTTCCTCCATAGTGGTTGCTAGTAGCCAATTCACGGTTCACTATATGGCGGCTTTTCAAAGCTCCCTGGCCCTATGGGCCAATAGGAAGCTATGACGTCAGGCGGTGCGGATTAATATTGGCCCATGTGTCCGAGGCACTTTAAACTGAAGGAAATACCGGCACCCGCTTTGGAGATAAGTATCTCTGGAATCAGTGGTCCCCGGAGCTGAAATTAAAGGGGTTTCAGCTCCAGAGACCTCCTGCTTCAAAACCTGTATTACAAATTAAAAGAAAAAAATAATAATGAACTGCTTGGATTGCTCCTTTAGTAACCTACAATACCTGTATGAAATCACTGTGCCCTGGCTCAGATTGTGCATTCTGCACCATTTACATATATTGATGTACAAAGGCCCTAAACCTGGGTGGGAACACTCACTGAAGGAAATAAGATTGGCTAGAAGTAAGATACAGATCTACTGCAAACTAGACTTTATACTCCATTCATAGAAATACTTTATGTACATACTGTATACAACCAACTACAACTTGGGTAAATATATCAAAGGTTTACTTAACTATTTAAATACCAAACATACTTACTCTAAGTGTTACAATTATTTTATTTACTTCTTAGGCCTGGTTACATTATCCGATTGTCAATTATTTCCTGGACAACAAATGTCTTACGTTTAAGTCGTAATGTCATTTCTTGTAAGGCTGTCATTTGTTTTTCCGTCGGGTATGAGTACACCTTGCTTACTTAATAATAAATAATATAATTAACATTTAAAATTATTACTACGTCCCAATGACAATAAATATACCTGCCATTAGTATTTGCTTTAAAAACGATTGCTTTATAGTCTTCATTATTATGCACACTTTGGATTCCAAGAGCAAAAGTCAATGTTTATAACAAAACACAGTTCCTGTTTCCTTTCATTGTATCAAAATGTTGCTTAAACACAGATTTACATTTTTGTTAAAAAGCATCCAACGATGAACCATATTATTGAAAGGTCCAGAGAAGAAACAATAAGCACACGTTTTGGGAAACGGTTAGAATGGGTAAAGTGCTCTAGAACGTGCAAAATAGTCAAATCGGTTGCTTGGGCTTCCCATTTACTAAAAATGAAAAGCACCGGCAGACCAGGCCCTAAAGTATGTGCTGCCCTTAGGCAAGCACTAATAAGGACGCCAGGGGGTCTCTGGAGCTGAACCGCATTAATATCGGCAGCGGGGACCCCATGCTTCCTGAGATACTTAGCTCCTAAGGGGGTGCTGGTATCTCCTGCTCAAGGTTTAGCTGTCCCATCAGGAAGCAGTGACGACATAAGTGGATTCCTATTGGCTCATGTGACCGGGGGGCTTCAAACCTGAGCAGGAGATACCGGCACCCCCTACAGGAGGTAAGCAACTCAGGATGCAGGGGGTGACCGGAGCTGAAATGAATGTGATTTAGCTCCGGAGACCCCCTGCTTCAATTCTACATATATTTTAAAAAATAAATAAAGGAAAGAAGCAGCCGCCCTGCTACATTTTCTCTCTTGCTGCCCTGAGACATGCCGCCCCCAGGCGGTGCCTTACCCAAGGTATGCGTAGGGACGGACCTGATAATCACAGACACAGAAAGTCACATACCAACATCACGTGATACAATTAGGAATTCAGATTCGTGCAAGCCGTATGCGTTACATGGTTCTTCTAAAACAGAGTACAAACTTGCACACGGGCAAAATTCCATAACCAGCACTTTATGTCGACTTGACATCTGAAATATATATATATAAAAAAAAAGAAATGTAAAAAAAAAATGATCAGATGTGGTAAAACACAAAACCTGAAAACAACTCTAAAGTAAGCTATTATAATAGACATAGCCAGGATTCTCTCATATAAAATCGTTAAAGGGGGAGTTATTACAGTTAAACGTACATTTTTAACCAGTGCAAAAAAAATACTCCAGGTTTGCTCAAATTTATAAAACAAACCTGATGGCGTTTTGGATATAGGGACACGGTTTTAATATAATTCGCTAAAACACTTTGTATTAAATAGGTGTTGTTTCCCATATCATCAGGCCATAGATAGGTTGAACAAACAGGGCATACATGGTTTGGAAAATATACAAACTTTGTTTTGCATATTCTGCAATTCCCTCTTGTGGCCGTATAAAGGCTGCCAAACAATTGTACCTGCAACGTTTAATTATTCCGACAAACTACATTTTTAAAAGTTGGAAACTTCAGCATTGAGATACCAACTTTGCTTTAAATATTCACTGGTACCTTATTATTAGTATTATGATTTGGTTTCATGAGATTACCCCAATTACCTGGATGAGCTACTTCATCAAAACCAAGGCTTACCTAGTATAACGGCCTGTAAAGTCACGAGATACGTGTAACTACTAGGAATGTGTGGGCCTATTCTTCCAAGGTGGGAAATACACATACAGGTGTAGCAAGACTTACTTTCCCTGGGAAGCAGACGAACAGTCAGAAGTCTGCGGCGCCAGGGTTCGCTATGAAGTTACACGGGGTCCATGCTTCTGAATGGGACCCCCTGCAGTGTTCATCTTTTGGTGCCTTGACTGCCGCAGTCACATGGCAGCAAACACACTTAAGATTAGTGCGCGCGCGTGTGAAACACTTGGACTAAGCACTTTGGCCAGGGTTCACCAAGCTCTGGTAAGGGGTATCAGAGCTTGATCCTGCACTTCACTTGAATGGCAGACAACGCGGGATCCAGCTACAATACCCGTTATCAGTTTAGACAATTCCCTCACATAGTGTGTATTTATGCACATTCTTTGTGTGTACAAAATGACTTATTTAACGAGTGTATTCACGTATAGCAAGCTGTTACCTCTTCCTCGATTGCGAAGAGTTTGACAATATTCTTGTGGTTGAGTTTCTTTAACACTTCAAACTCCCTCATTTGAACATCCGCAGGGCGAAGGAAGCTTAAGTTGTTAAACACTTTAACAGCATACAAGTCTCCTGTTTTCTGAGACAAGAAAATCAACAGTGTATATTAAAGTTACAATCCATAAACACTCAATTAAAGACTAGAGAGACTGCAAACAGATTTAGTTGTTCATGTATAATGCAACAGAATGAAGAAGCTCTAGGCAAATTCATGTTGGAAAGGAATTTGGAAGCGAAGAACACACTTCCTGTGTCTATTTGGATGTCCCCAATCAGAACCTTTCTATCTTCAGTTTCAATGGGTTTCTGCCCTTACTGTATAATACACAATGTAGCATCTTTTCAGGTTTTACATACCAAGCCCATATTGTGCGTCTCTGTACGCACGTTTGCTTGTGTGTGTGCACGTCTGCCTGCATTCTTTAACGTAGACACATCTGTACTAATTTTGAATGCTTTTGTAGGGACTGCATCTCAAAGTACTTACGCACCATATGAATAATAACCATGGAGATATATCTACAAATATTGTTTTTCATTTTAAGCGCTGTGAGGTTCCATGTAACCTCACAGGAGGCAGAGAAAAATAGATGTTATCCCAGATATCATAACAGATATAAATAATGTATTCAGTGGCCAATGTGCTTTTTGCAGCTTTGCTTTGGTGCTTGCATCTGGGTTAAATGCTCCCAGCAGATGTAGTGTTGTTTAAAGATGCAGTACTGTACGTGAAAATGCAGATTATATTTTATATATATATATATATATATATATATATATATATATATATATATATATATATATATATATATATATATATACACATACCTTTTTATAAGATCTGTAAAATGTCACTACCTCATAACAAACAACTTTATTGAATCCCTCTATACAAACATAAAATCGGGTTCCTTGCTTTAGCGTCTAACCTTTACCTTATTTCTCCCACGATATACATTTGCTGTAGCTCCTTGGCCCAGGATATCGGACAACAGCCACAAGTAATTAGCAGTGCTCTGCATTTTGCTTCCTCAGGATGTCCCTTTATCAATCTGAAAACATACAAGTATATGTAACTGGCATGTACACTAAATACAGTATATAGAACACCATTTATTTGTATATAGGAAACAAACTGAATGCCTGTCCAAAAATAGGAGGCCTCTCAAATGATGACACAAAGGTACGAGACGTCTGACTTAACTCTCAGGTCACCAGCTATAAAGGCTTTGAAGATCACCAGTGGATGAATTCAGCAGTGGATGAATCACAAAAGGTGACATCCCAAGTGGCTGTAAATAGTTGCTAAACACAAGCTCTGTAGTGCTGTATGGACCTGCATCACGGTAAGCACTCTATGTATTCACAGGTGCAGTTCCACTTAGGACCAAAGCAAAGTAATACCAGTAATATGTGAAATCTCTATGACTACTTCCTTACACAAATATTAGACAAGGGTTTCAAAACATTTTTTTTAAAGTAATTTCTCATGAATCCAAATAGACATTGTTTGTATAAGTGATAATGTAAGTATATATTATATTATAAGACAAGGTTGAGAGCTCTAATCTCTTCCTCAAATCAAGACAAAAAGGCCCAGTGCTATATCTAACATGACATATTATATAGTTAAATACTTATCTGTATATCTTCTCATAAGCCAGGGTAATTTAGTTCAATTCTTTGGCCAAAGTATTTTAAGCCTACAACCACATCACTGTGTGGCCCATCTGTAGGTCCTGACACTGCAGCACCTGCAAAAAGCTCTCATCTTCCTGCATTAGTCATGTCAAGTTACTGCAGATGTAGCACTGGGCCTTTTCATCTTTTGTTCTATACATGAGTAACAATCCTAGTAGCACTCTTGTTGACACAATATATAGGATTTGGTGGATTTGGGGTCTGAGCTTACAGGGGCTGTGTGTGTTCCTCAAATCAAGCAATACTGGTTCACAAAATATTCCACGAGTTTAACACAGATGTAGAAACCAGATATATACATGCTGCACCTTTAAGAGAATAAAGCTGGGGCCATGGTGCTTTCGCCCGTGCGGAGGTGTGCGCGGCCGTGACATCACCCGCTTCAATTTTTCGGCCATGGTACATGCGCCGTCCGTGGGCGTGTCTAGGGGCGTGCCAGTGACGTCACGGAGCTGGTTCGCCCTCACTGGACGAACCGTTCACGTGACCGGCCTGTCGCGCCAAGAAATCAGTTTGAACTGATTCCTTGCCCCCCCTCCCCCCCGCACGACGCATGGACACGAACACTGCCTTAAGGCAGTCTGTCCGCACGGTCTGCGGCACCATGGCCCAGCCTTGGGCAGCAGTGGAGCAGGTTTGAAAAAGTTGCTTTCACTTCAGACTTTAATGTAAACCTTCAAGACAAGTTGTGTGAGAACTTATCAATACTGTTACACCAACAGTGAGTAAACCTATTTGAAAACAAATTCTACAGCAAAACGGCTAAGCCTCTTCTCTTTCACATATGCTGTAACACGCTGCAACACAATTCCCGGCCGCTCTGCTAGTAAAGGGACAGTGTATGCAATTCTGTATAGCTGCTCCAACAACGACAAAACAACAACGACACATTTAGCACTCCCAATTTCTCCTCCTGATGACAGTTGTGGAAAGTAGGTGGAACATTTTCTATTTTTCCACTGACTGTTCGCGAGTTTTTTGCATACACAGAAAACTGCTGTCATGGGACAGGTGTTTAATTTATTTTCTTGATTTTACATCAGAGTTGCTCATATGTCTGCCCCAAACAAGTCTCTGTGACATGTACTCCTCCTGCATCAACAACAAACATTTTGCACTGGTAACAATGGACATTGCCCTGATAGGTCCCACTGGGTACAATAGGCAGAAGGTTCTGGACACAGCTCTGCATGTGAGAGCATAGTGAGCAACATCACAAAGCACCTTTTAAAAAGGAAGTCTGGGACAAAAATAATGGCTGCATTGGGCTTATGTGGAGATTTTTTTTTAAAACATTTGTATATTTTTGATCTACAACTCCCTCCCAACTGTGATAAACATGGAGGGCTGGGAAGTAAGGATATCAAAGGTCTGGCACGTGGCTTCGGGGACCTGCAATGGCCCATCACCCTATGCAAATACTCTAAAAAAAAAAAACGGAAGTTGTCTATAAAACTTCGAGTTCATAACATCTTAGTATCCCGTCCCGAGTTCATAGCATGTTACTATCCCGTCCCGAGTTCATAGCATGTTACTATCCCGTCCCGAGTTCATAGCATGTTACTATCCCGTCTCCTGAGTTCATAGCATGTTAGTATCCCGTCTCCTGAGTTCATAGCATGTTACTATCCCGTCTCCTGAGTTCATAGCATGTTAGTATCCTGTCTCCTGAGTTCATAGCATGTTAGTATCCCGTCTCCTGAGTTCATAGCATGTTAGTATCCCGTCCCCCGAGTTCATAGCATGTTACTATCCCGCCTCCCGAGTTCATAGCATGTTACTATCCCGCCTCCCGAGTTCATAGCATGTTAGTATCCCGTCTCCTGAGTTCATAGCATGTTAGTATCCCGTCTCCTGAGTTCATAGCATGTTAGTATCCCGTCTCCTGAGTTCATAACATGTTACTATCCCGTCCCCGGAGTTCATAACATGTTAGTATCCCGTCCCGAGTTCATAACATGTTACTATCCCGTCTCCTGAGTTCATAACATATCAGTAACCTGCTCCCTGAGTTCATAACATGTTAGTATCTCGTCCCCTGAGTTCATAACATGTTACTATCCCGTCCCCGGAGTTCATAACATGTTAGTATCCCGTCTCCTGAGTTCATAGCATGTTAGTATCCCGTCTCCTGAGTTCATAGCATGTTAGTATCTTGTCCCCTGAGTTCATAGCATGTTAGTATCTCGTCCCCTGAGTTCATAACATGTTAGTATCCCGTCCCCTGAGTTCATAGCATGTTACTATCCCGTCTCCTGAGTTCATAGCATGTTACTATCCCGTCCCCGGAGTTCATAACATGTTAGTATCCCGTCCCCTGAGTTCATAGCATGTTAGTATCTCGTCCCGAGTTCATAACATGTTACTATCCCGTCTCCTGAGTTCATAGCATGTTACTATCCCGTCCCCGGAGTTCATAACATGTTAGTATCCCGTCCCCTGAGTTCATAACATGTTAGTATCCCGTCTCCTGAGTTCATAGCATGTTACTATCCCGTCCCGAGTTCATAACATGTTAGTATCCCGTCCCCTGAGTTCATAGCATGTTAGTATCTCGTCCCGAGTTCATAACATGTTAGTATCCCGTCCCCTGAGTTCATAACATGTTAGTATCCCGTCCCCTGAGTTCATAACATGTTAGTATCCCGTCTCCTGAGTTCATAGCATGTTAGTATCCCGTCTCCTGAGTTCATAACATGTTAGTTTCCCGTCCCCTGAGTTCATAACATGTTAGTATCCCATCCCCTGAGTTCATAACATGTTAGTATCCCGTCTCCTGAGTTCATAGCATGTTAGTATCCCGTCTCCTGAGTTCATAACATGTTAGTATCCCGTCTCCTGAGTTCATAGCATGTTAGTATCCCGTCTCCTGAGTTCATAGCATGTTAGTATCCCGTCCCCGGAGTTCATAACATGTTAGTATCTCGTCCCCTGAGTTCATAACATGTTAGTATCTTGTCCCCTGAGTTCATAGCATGTTAGTATCCCGTCTCCTGAGTTCATAGCATGTTACTATCCCGTCCCCGGAGTTCATAGCATGTTAGTATCTCGTCCCCTGAGTTCATAACATATCAGTAACCTGCCCCCCGAGTTCATAACATGTTAGTATCCCGTCCCCTGAGTTCATAACATATCAGTAACCTGCCCCCCGAGTTCATAACATGTTAGTATCCCGTCCCCTGAGCATTCGGGGAGAAACCCATCCTCACATCCCCAACACTAAACACTTCCAGACCTGCTGAAGGAAGCATCAGATTGTAGAGGTGTGCGGGCAGTGACAAGGGTAACATACAACTCTGTGAGGCTGCCAGCATGCTGTGCAACGCTACATACGGAAAGTATTATTATTAAACAATAGAAAGACTGTCTGCCGGGGAAGACATTAACCCCTTCACTAACAGGAGGCTCGCAAGCCAGGACGTGTGACTGTCCTGCAATATTATGTATGAGGCGAGCGAGGCAGCGTATCCGGGATAAGCTTATCAATAACTCGCGGGGGGGGGTACACATACTGTATATAATGCAGGCAGATATCACCCCCCCAGCCCACTTCCGCCACTGTTTACCCCTCTTACCTGCCCTCCTGACGCACTTGTCGCTGGAGCCGCTGTGTCCCTGCACCCGCACGCAAACACCAGACAGAGAGGCGGCGCTTCCCGTATGTGACAGCACAGAATGACTAGCAGCAAAAGCGTGCGCGTGCAAAACTATGCGACGCTGACCCCGCTGGCGGCCATCTTTCATGTGGGCAAGAGGCGGCTCTGTGCCGAAAAAAATCCACCACATCGTTCACGCGTTTATTTTTTTTTACGCTGCGTGTCTGAATGAAAGGTGGCCGCTAATGACACTGCGTGACGTACTGCAATGCGTGACGCAGTCACAGGCTTCACACGCTGAGCTGTTACTCGGGGGTTGTGCCCTGTGGTGTTTTGTCTTTTCATGTTGCTACTGTACATGTATTTTTAACGTCCAGTTTGGGTAGTGACCGCAATGGTAGTTTGTGTTTAAGAAATGTGTGGGCGGAAGGATGTTGGATGACACTTTTTAGGATGGCTAGTGCATGGATGCTACACGTTCTGTGGGTGTTTGGTGAGATATAACACCTTAAGTGCCCATCTTAATTGTCAAGGGGTTACATTGGTAGATTGCCAGCTCCTCCGTGCAGCCCATGGCTGTGCCGTTATATATCAGGGCTCATCAACTCATTTGACAAAGGGCCAGATCAAACATTTTTTTACAAATAAAATGACCAATAGTGTACTCAACCTGAAGAAGCCATCTTCCTCACCCCCTCACTGTAACTGTGGGGTTCTCTGGAGCTGGGTGATTCAGCTGCCAGAGACACCACTATTGCTGATATAGTTGTGGTGTTTTGTCACAGTGTTTATCACAGAAAATTATAAACCTGACCCCGCAACCATTCTGTGTCCAGAGTGCAAATATTTTTGACTGGTGCTTATACTGGAAAACCCATAGATCAGGGGTCCTTGGATATGGTAAGCAGGGGCGTAGCTAAAGCCCAGGGGTCGCTTTCCCCGCTCCTGTTGGCGGCACATTGTGGGCCCTGAGATGCAGGAAGGAAGCACAGAGGGGAAATCCCTACCTCTGCCGGTGGGCGGGGCCTGGGTCAGGGGGCGGGGCCCTGAGATGCAGGAGGAAGGACAGGGAAATCCCTACCTCTGCTGGTGGGCGGGGCCCTGAGATGCAGGAGGAAGGACAGGGAAATCCCTACCTCTGCTGGTGGGCAGGGCCCTGGGATGCAGGAAGAAAGCACAGAGGGGAATTCCCTACCTCTGCCAGGGGGCGGGGCCCTGAGATGCAGGAAGGAAGCACAGAGGGGAATTCCTTCCTCTGCTGGTGGGCTGGGCCCTGAGATGCAGGAAGGAAGCACAGAGGGGAATTCCTTCCTCTTGGTGGGCGGGGCCCTGAGATGCAGGAAGGAAGCACAGAGGGGAATTCCTTCCTCTGCTGGTGGGCAGGGCCCTGAGATGCAGGAAGGAAGCACAGAGGGGAATTCCTTCCTCTGTGGACTGGGCCCTGAGATCCAGGAAGCAAGCACAGAGGGAAATTCTTTCCTCTGCCGGGGCCATGAGATGCAGTAGGAAGGACAGAAGGGAAATTCCTTCCTCTGCAGAGCCTCCATAGGTGGGTGGGGCCTAAAGTAATGCAGCGTGGGTCTGGGAAAGGTGAGAGGGAGAGCTAATTCACAGTGGTAAAAACACATGGAAAGGATACAGGAAGGAAGAGACACAAAGAGAAAATGAAGTACAAGAGAGAAATACATGAGGGAAAAGAAAGACATGAGAGCAAAGAGAAAGAAAGCAGAGAAAACAGACAGATAGACATGAGAGGGCCCTGAATTTTTTTTGCCCATGGGCCCGCACAAGTCTAGCTACGCCACTGATGGTAATGACCAGCACGGATTGCTGGATTCATTTGCTATATATCTAGAAGGACTTCAGTGTGATAATATGCACTTAGCTGCTTGAGCAGCTGCAATTAAATTAGCAGGGCAGGCAGCCCAAGGACTACTCCAGGCTCCTGGGTCTGAATTTGGCCCACGGGCTGCACGTTAAAGAGCCCTGTGTTATATTGTTATGTACAGCACTGCATAGTCTGCCAGTTGTATAAGACAATAACAAATGTGTCTTCAAATAATTAGCATGGAATTATTTGTATTCTGTACTTGGCACCTTTTCTTTGCCGGCTTTCTTTCACTTAGCTTACATATGTGCCCTTCATTAACTCGGAATGAATGGATCGTATTTTTAAAGCCTTTAATTCTGCTGTTCAGAGGTATTTTCTATATAATTGACATAAGTTTAGACGGTTGGAACCAAACATTACACAAATGCTCAGTGCTTTCATTTTATTTAAAGTGCTACGTATTTTGCAAAGTGAAACTGCAGCTGTGCATGATTTTTTCCTGTTAGTTTTGTTTTCCTTAGCTTTCATTTTGCAAGAAGGCCATCAAATAAAATCTCAAACGTTATCTAGGAAGTCAGTTTGACATTGTGATAGATTCTATTTATGCTTCTCATTTCCAATATTAAAACTCTGGGTCTGCTGATTGACATACCATAAAATCTCACAAGTTTACATTCCTATATCTCATAGTTTAAATACTTAAACACAGACGTCGCAACAAATCCTAAATCATTACCATATGTATAGTAATACATAATATTACATTATACATTACATAATATAACAAATACATAATTTAGATGTGTATTGCATCATGTAATAGGATTTTTAGGTTATACGTGTATACTAATAAAGTATTACAATTTCGTTAAATACTTCCACAAATACCATAATCCATGACTTTAATTGGAGGATGGTGGTTCAAACCAGGCCGCAAAGGGTATGTGAGTGGACCTTGTACGGTCTGCTTCTGCAGTGGCTCAAGCACTTTCACACTGAAACTCACTATTCAGCTAAGATAATGATCACATATGAATGCAAACTTTGAACACTTTTGGAACGTATTCAGAATGTTATTGAAGCATAATAATTTTTGTCTTGATATAATATATATCATTAATTATATAACATTTACAATAGAAGGTCTCTGTATGCTGCACTCTTTATTATACTAAATGCAGTGATTCATTAGTTAATATTTAGCCTTTATTGGGTATATATTTAAATATTATTATAATGTTTTAATAAAACACAGACATATAAGTGAAAGTTATAAAAATGTGAATAGCACAAATAAAATTGTGATGAACTAAGGAATAATAGTATAAGTGTATTAAGTTTTGCGTGTTATGCCTTAAGGCTTAAGCAGTTTGGTTTAATTTTTCAAACAGCTATCTTAATATTAGCCTGTTGTTAATAAACAAGTACTATAGATATCCAGATAGATATATAGTGTGTATATTATTTATTTATAAAATATTTTACCAGGAAGTAATACATTGAGAGTTACCCCTCGTTTTCAAGTATGTCCTGGGCACAGAGTAAAACAAATAGTACATGGTTACAAGTACAGTTACATAAATGAACAGGGTATACATTATATACAAGACATTGCGTGCACAGTTAAAGAAAATATATATTATGAGCGTATGAAACAGTTACAGACCAGATTAAAGTGTGAGACAGCCTTAGATTTGAAAGAACTTAGACTGGTGGTGGATGTGAGAGTCTCTGGTAAGTTGTTCCAGTTTTGGGGTGCACGGTAAGAGAAGGAGGAACGTCCGGATACTTTGTTGAGCCTTGGGACCATGAACAGTCTTTTGGAGTCTGAACTATATAGTATAGTATTGACAACTGTTGCTTACCTTAGACCAGGGATGCGCAAATTGGGGGGCGCGAGATCCGCTGCGGGGGGCACGGCATTTAAATTAATGCCGGGGGAGCGCAGGGCCTCTGTAAACCTTACTTGCCTTGATTCAGATGCGCCTGGTAACGCGTCACCATTTGACGCCACGGGTCATGTGATGTTACGTTGCCATGGCAACGTGATGTCATGACGCCAGGTCGTCTGAATCAAGGTAAGATGGAGGGGGGGGCAAGGAGAGGGGGAAAGCCAGCAGGGGGGCGCAGGGGAAAAAGATTGTGCCCCTCTGCCTTAGGCCCCGGGCATGGTCAGCGCCGCTGAGGTGCGCTGCTGCTCGGCAGTGAGCCCCTGCAGCCGCAATGAGAGCGGCTTTAGCAGGGGCTCGCCCACGCTTCTGCACGCGTGCGGAAGCGTAGGTCTTAAACAATTTTTAGTTTCTGCGCTCGACGGAGCGCAGGGCCGGTCACGTGAGCGGTTTGCCCAATGAGGGCGAACCAGCTCCGTGACGTCACATGCCCCCCCGACACGCCCCCGGACGGCGCGCAGTCTAAGGCCAGGGAAAGCACCGCTTTCCCTTAGCCTCAGCGCGCCTCCGCCCGGCTGGATTCACCCTGGACGCAGCTTTAGGCCTCTGACATGGTCAAAAAGACCGTGCTGAGGCGCGCTGAGGGGAAACATTATCCCTATCAGCGCGGCTTTAGACGGCGCTTCCGCAGGCGTGCGGAGGCGTGTGGAAGTGCAGGAGACAGGCAAGTTTACATTTTGCCGCTCATGCAAGCGCAGGGCCGGTCACGTGACTGCCAGAAGCCAATGGCAGTCCGTGACATCGGCGCCGTGACGTGGCGCGCTAGCCCCGCCTCCTGATCCGCCTCCTGATCCACCTCCAGGCCCGCCTCCCGAAAGCCTCCCACCCAGCACGCAAGCGCGCTCGCTGACGCTCATGCAGGCACAACAAAAATCTCCTGCTTGAGCAGGAGAGCATGAGCGTCAGTGGAGCCCAGCGCCGCTCCCTGCACCATGTCCCAGGCCTTAGGCCGAGTCCATACAAGGACAGGCCGTGCGGACGCTCAGCGCTGAGCCCCTGCATCCTCAATGAGGATGCCTTGAGAGGGGGCTCGCGCGAGCGTCCGCAGGCGTGCGGAGGCTTTGGAGTTTTCAGCCGAGCGCCAAGCTGTTTTTCAGCGCGCTGTCGGCTGAAAACCTACAATGAGAGTGGGGCTGCGTCAACGTCACAGCGCCGTGACGTCGACGTCAGTGCGTCGCGGGCGATTGGCCCAGCGACGTCACTGCCCCGCCTCCCTCAGTCTCCCCCCACCTCCGATCGCGGACGCTGGCTCGCCTGTATGTGCGTGGAATCGCACAGCATCTGCAGGCGAGCCTCAGCGTCCGTGCGGTTCAGCCCGGCTCCCCCCCTCTATGGCCCGGGCCTTAGGCTGAGTCCACGCTGCCACTGAGCACACTCATGCTTGAAGAGCGGTGATGTCACCAGCTCTCCAAGCATGAGCGATCGGTGTCCTGCAACATTTTTGGGGTGGGGTCGTGGCAATTACAGGAGGGGGCGTGTCATTGGCTGGATAGGGTCTCTCTGTCTCTCTCTCTCTGTGTCTCTTGCTCTCTCTCTCTCTGTGTGTCTCTCTCTCTCTCTGTGTGTCTCTCTCTCTCTCTGTGTATCTCGCTCTCTCTCTGAGTCTCTCTCTCTTTGTCTCTCTCTCTGTGTCTCTCTCCGTCTCTCTCTCTCCGTCTCTCTCCGTCTCTCTCCGTCTCCCTCCGTGCGGGAAACAGATCAAACCTATAACAATGTGTAAAGCTGTTGCAAAACGAAGGGCATAGGGGAATATACAGAGCTTTGAGCTGAGACAGGTCTGGCTCAACACTAACTGTTAGAGGAAGCAGCAAAGCAGGTAAAATGTTGCGGGCACACAAACGTCTCCTTAAAGAAGATAAAAAGACCTTGTCTTACATATGATAAAGTGTAAATTATAAAGCATATTAATCAGCAAAAGGCTGAAACAGATCTCAGTACTTTCCGTTACTGCAAGCTGCAAAAAGTAGCTGAATATGCCCTGCACGTTAATCAACTTCAGGTAAGAACAACAAAATAGTGGAGAGCTAATGATATACAGTTAGGTCAGGAAATAATTGGGCACTGATACCCTTTTCATAAGTTTGGCTCTGTACGCCACCACAATGGATTTGAAATGAAACAACCGAGATGCAATAAAAATGCAGACTTTCAGCTTTAATTCAAGGGGTTGAACAAAAATATCGTATGAAACGTTTAGGAATTGCAACCATTTTCATACACAGTCCCCTTATTTCAGGGGCTCAAATGTAATTGGACAAATTAACACAATCATAAATAAAATGTTCATTTTTAATACGTTGTCGAGAATTCTTTGCAGGCAACGACTGCTTGAAGTCTGGAGCGCATGGACATCACCAAACGCTGGGTTTCCTCCTTTGTGATGCTTTGCCAGGCCTTTACTGCAGCTGTCTTCAGTTGTTGTTTGTTCGTGGGTCTTTCTGCCTTAAGTTTTGTCTTTAGCAAGGGCAATGCATGCTCGATCGGGTTGAGATCAGGTGCCTTTGCCTTAAAAAACCCCTGGGTTGCTTTCGCAGTATATTTTGGGTCGTTGTCCATCTGTAAAGTGAAGCGTCATCCAATCAACTTCGGTGAATCTGAGCAGACCATATATCCCTATACACTTCAGAATTCATCCGGCTGCTTCTGTCTTCTGTCACATCATCAATAAATAATAGTGACCCTGTGCCATTGGAAGCCATGCATGCCCATGCCATCACACTGCCTCCACCGTGTTTTACAGATGAAGTGGTATGCTTCGGATCATGAGCCGTTCCAAGCCTTCTCCATATTTTTTTCTTCCCATCATTCTGGTACAGGTTGATCTTAGTTTCATCTGTCCAAAGAATGCTGTTCCAGAAGTGGGCTGGCTTTTTTAGATATTGTTTGGCAAAGTCTAATCTGGCCTTTCTATTCTTGAGGTTTATGAATGGTTTTCACCTTGTGGTGAACCCTCTGTATTTGCTCTTGTGAAGTCTTCTCTTTATGGTAGGCTTGGATAATGATATGCCTACCTCCTGGAGAGTGTTCTTCACTTGGCTGGATGTTGGGAAGGGGTTTTTCTTTACCATGGAAAGGATCCTACGATCATCCACCACTGTTATATTCCGTGGACGTCCAGGCCTTTTTGTGTTGCAGAGCTCACGAGTGCGTTCTTTTTTCTCAGAATGAATCAAACTGTTGATTTGGCCACTCCTAATGTTCCTGCTATCTCTCTGTTGGATTTTCTTCTTTTTTTTTTGCAACCTAAGGATGCCCTGTTCACTTGCATTGAGAGCTCCTTTGACCGCATGTTGTGGGTTCACAGCAACAGCTTCCAAATGTGAATGCCACACCTTGAATCAACTCCAGACATTTTCCCTGCTTAATTGATGATGAAATAACGAAGGAATAGCCCACACCTGTCCATGAAACAGCTTTTGAGTCCATTGTCCAATTACTTTTGGTCCCTTGAAAAAGAGGTGGCTACATATTAAAGAGATGTAATTCCTAAACCCTTCCTCCAATTTGGATGTGAATAACCTCAAATTAAAGCTGATAGACTGCACTTTAAGCCCATATTCATTATTAAACTGTAACTTGAATTTATTTTGGTAAGCAGCCGAAATAACAAAAACTTGTATCAGTGTCCAACTATTTCCGGACCTAACTGTACGTAACAAAGTATAAAATACATGGCATATTAATCGGCATAGGTTTGCAACCTTTGAAAGAAGAGTTGTTTTTTTTTTTTTACCAAAATATTTACAGAGCCGCAACACAACCATGAATATGAATACATCCACATGATATATACACTGTACACTAATACTGTATGTTAATGTTCATATATGCCTATGACACGCGTATTGCAATCAATTTTAATCTCGATGTTCATCGTTTATCTTACTCTTTTGAAGTGAAACTTCTTTGCTGGCACCTACAGAGTTTTGATAGGAAAAATCCCTTGTGTTGTAACAACATTCCATGAGGGAAGTGACGTCACTGCTGGCAGAAGAGGCCATCAGTGACGTTGGGGGAGGGAGGGGGAGGATAAACAATGGGGAGAGAGAAAAAGGACTCGCAAAATCCGGCCACCATGGCCGCAGCTCCGCCGGGGTGAGAGTGGGGGCTGCTCCGGGCCGGGGGACTCAAACAGCGGCAAGAGGAAGACGGCGGGTCTGGCCGGTGGATGCTGTACGCCCCCCTCCGTGTCCCTCCACGGAGGGGGGAGAGGAGGGCTGACTCCGGCTCGGCGCCTCAGGGAAGGCGAGAACCAGAACACCGGAGAGAGTCATGGGAAGGATATGAGGTTCCCGTTAGCGCCTCAGAGAAGGCGACAGACCAGAGAGAGTCACAGAAGGGACATACAGTGTGAACCCGAGTATGAATAAGAATGTGAAATAACTTCTGTTTTGTAGATTAAAAGCATGCTAATCTTTATTGCCCTGGGCATTTTACATCTTACAGCAACGCTATGGACAGCAGATAGTGTTGAAGCTGAACGCGACGTCGGAAGATTCATTTTTATGCCTGGCCAGCACCTTAAATTTCCTCTGATCCAAGGATGGGATCAACTTGTGTGGCTAAAGCAGAATGAAACACTACTCCCCATTTCCTTTTATTGTGTTACTCTTATACTGAGGCAATGAATGCCGGGTGTACAGTAAATGTGTACAAACAAATCAGACTCCATCCGTATCACACAGAGTACAGTCTGGTCAAATGTGAATGTACAAAGAATCTCACTCTGTGCCAGCAGGGGGCACGTGGACACTTCAATGATACGCACGAATTTATGATGTGAATCAAAATATTTTCCAGGGTGTACTGGGGGCGACCCCCAAGTATTGTGACCCAAATTAATTGAAGACTACAAGGGTTCTTTATATTGTCCATAGATACTGTTTTTTAGATGTGTAATGATAAAATATGATTTGAGCTCAGGCCATTACGGCGGTTACAGCAGCCACGCGCTCTCCCCCAAGGCATTTAAATTAAATGCCGGGTGTATCACGTGTGGCGTTTGCAACTTCCTATACCTTGTCTTCAGCGACGCATGGCCATGGCAATATGACGTCACGTGACCCCGCTATGTCATTTGACGCCGAAGACAAGGTAATGAGATGGGGGGGCACGAGCAGGGAGGAAACGCAGACTGAAAAGTTTGCGCACCCTTGGTAAGGTATAGTTAATGTAGATTTTAGTTTATTTCGTATTGCCATATTCATTTTGCAGGGGCAAAATAATTAACCAATAAATACTTATTCATTTTTGGGAAGTTACAATTCAATTGAAAGAATCATGGCTATGACCAAGGTATGTTGGGCTCCACGCATATAACTCAATATGGAGGCCAAAGGGAGATTTTTAGGAGTAATGTTCACAAAGGATTTAGCAGACCAAGTCACCATAATAATGCTCCAGTTGTGACTCAGCTACCTACCCGAGAATCTATATGTTCTAACGACATAAGCTGGGTGGTTGTAAAGGTTGAAAATAACTTTGTGATAACCCTCCAGATTATGTATTTGCACTTCGACGGCTCCCAGGTATTAAATAGGAGTAGTTGCCAAGGGCTATAGGAGTGGAATAAATACTATTGTTCGTTTAAATACGATGGCATACTGGGTCATGCGTACTAATACAACTACCAATGAATATGTGCCAGCCAACTTCTGTTATAAAGAAATGGGAAGGATGGTGGTGTGTGGGTGTCATGCCGTGTACAAGATAGAGGACGATACCACGGTAGTCAGGGAGGCAATTAACAACCATGAAGGTAGCGGGGCCTGGAAGGTAGCAGGCACCCTAGTGGAGTATCCACGCACCTCCAGGAGTACGAGAATGTATTAATTGAGGACAGAGATGTGATGTTAACATCACACTGAGGAGCTGGTGTATGGAGGTGCACTACCCTGCAAAGGTAGGATCTTATCATATTCCCCACGTCTCTCCTCTAACGATAGCCCCCGCATGGTGGGACAACACCTGGGTGGACCCAGTAGCAGGCCAAGCCCAGTATGCGGGGCCAGATCAGTATATTAATAGCAGACGCAAACCTACATTTAGAGCACACAATTCAACATATTAAGGCCCATGCCCAACTACTCACAGCTGAGGGCAAGCGAGGTGTGGCAGGTATGCTGACAGAATGGTGTTTACATAAGTACAGAATTTGGGTTGCTAAAGGAATACTATTCATGTGTATCCTTGATCTCTGTTGCCGAGACAAGATCTCAGGCAAGGCCACAGATACCACTTATATGATAGCTGTCACCTCAGCCAAATCATACGGTGACCTAGTTGTACCTACAGTCTCCCTACAAAGACCGAGCAATGTTTCCGATGGTCATGATGCCCCTGATCCACAGTTTCATGTGACCGGTGTCACGGGGGGACTGTTGGGTGGGATTAATGAGGAATTGTGAGAGCACAAAAGACTGGAACAAGAACCCCAGACAATCACTATGAGGGTCTGGGTTAGAAAGTGATCGTCAAAGTATGGGTTGGGAATTGCGGGAATCTAGTAGTTAAAGGTGTATGAGGAAGTGATTTTACAGAAAACAAAGTATGTTTAAAAAAACAGTACCATTGCTTTTTATTTCTCTAAATTGTGTGAAAGTGACATTTTAATAGAGAGGTCGAAGTTACAGGAAATATGTCTGTTGTCTAAAAGTAAGATGTCTCATTGAAACAGAGAAGTGAATGTAGAGATATAGATGAACATGTGTGCAGAGGTACACTAATGGAGACCGATTTGGGTGAAATTAAAACATGGCTTTATTTAGCCTGTCCCTTTAAACAATGCACAGCATGCAAAAACAAAATACACAAAGCAACAATCAATATCCCTCTGTAAGGGCTAACTCACTCCCCAGTACCTATCTGCAAGACTGGGAGGAAAAGCCCCATACCAGCCTAACACCCAAAAGTCTGAAGCGGTACCTTAAAGCAGATGGCCCTTTAGGTCAGTGGTGTCCAGATGTCTTGGTGTGTGCTCAAGACTCTCTCCTCTTGTCAGCACACTTGGGTGCTAAGGAGTCTTTTTTCCTGTGTCAGCACTGTTGTGTGCTAAAGAGTCTCTGCAGTTTTCCACAGGAGGCTTTTTTACAGCTCTGATTAGCCAGGTGGAGACTGGTTAATTGACTGGCTGCAATTAACCAGCTCTCTACTGGATTAATCAGAGCTCTGAGGTAGCTTTATTTAAACAGGGATAAGTCCCTGTTACAACATATTATTAATTTAATCTAATATCTAACAGTGGGTGAAGGTTTAAGTACTCTAGTGCGCCTGCGCAAGTATATACGCGAGACAAGTATATCATGTGAGCAGTGAGAGGATGCAACAGATGGGGGTGAGAAAGACCATATAGGGCAGGGGTGTACAAACTTTAATCCTTGCGCCCCCCTGCCTGCTCTTCCCTCCTGCTCATACCCTCCGATCCTGCTCGGCGTCAAATGACGACACTGGGTCATGTGACGTCCCGTTGTCATGGCACCGTGACGTCACATGACCCAGTGGCGTCATTTGATGCCGGGTGGCCATGGTGACACTCCGCTGGAAGCCAAGGTAAGTGAAGTTACAGAGGCCTCTCGCAATCCCCAGCATTTAAATGCATTCGGGGAAGCACGGGACCTCTGTAACTGCTGAGCCCCCCCAAGCCCGAGTTTACGCACCTCTGGTATAGGGTGATAATAGCATTTAAAGGTCACCTGACATTTTGACTTTGCATATGTTTATAAATAAATGCTGCGAGAGACTGCTGTCACCCAGAACTCTGCAATCAATAAATTCATCTTTTTTACTTAAACTCCTTGGATCTGAGTCGTGACAAATTTGACTCCTAACCCCACTGAAAATTATACATTTACAGTAGTCCCAATTTGTATAATCTAGCAGGCAGGCTGATTGGCAACAATTATATTGTCAATGCATGTCGCTGTGACTAAAACCTGCTGGATACAATATAATCTAGGGACACAAGTGGTTATCGGATCTCTGATGAGTACTCCAGACTGTGCATTTACACTGAGACAATCCATAAAGGGAGCAAATGAAGGCAACTGACAACACACAGTATAAAATTGATAGAAGAGTCTGGTTGTGACAGCCACCTACTAGCCAGGCACATATTGTGTTTATTTCTCCTACTATCCCATTGTGGCCTATTGTATGTAAGAAAGACAACTAGAATGTTGAAAATAGGGTTTATTGAACACAAAAGTGTTATTCGCATGGGTACGGACCTTACGGTCCTTGTTCAACATTGTGCGGAACATAGGCACAATATTGCGTCCCTGAGGATTATGGGGGTGGAGGATGTGGCACCAAGGCGAGGGATTCCTGGTAGAGAGACATTCTTACTGAGGCGGGAAGCCTATTGGATCCACTTGCTTAACACCAGTAATGGAGGTGGTCTAAATGAGCAACAGACTTTGAGATGCTTCCTTTACTTTTTCTCCCATTAGACTGACAGAAGCTGCTCCATGGACCTCATCTGACCCTTCCGGAATGCATACCTCTTCGATTTATGGACTGTTCATCCATACTTATGATTAAATAACTATACCTCTTGATTGGTATTGACATATGCTATTTAGTTTATAGTTTAATGATTATATCAGGTGAAATAGAGTAATACAGTCCTCTTTCTTTATAACATACTAGCTGAGAGCCCCGGCGTTGCCCGGGATGTTTGTGGTGTGGGGGTGGCATTTGGGTGGGGAGTGGTCCACGCGGCCCATGTGCGGTGGTAGTGCTGCTGTGGCTGTACTGATGGTGATTGTATCGGTGTGCTGATTTGGGAGGGTTTGGTGCTGATGTGGGGGTGCGGATGTGGGTGTGCCGATGGGGGAGGTGCGAAGGTGGCAATGTGTGGGTGCTGATGGTGTTGATGGGGGCTGGGAATGGTGGGGAGCCGAGAATGCCAGTGTGCTGGGGGGGCATGGGATACCGGTGAGCTGATGTGGTGGTGCTGGGGATAGTGTGTGTGTGTGTATACGTGTGTGTGTATACATGTGTGTATACATGTTTGTGTGTGTGTATACATGTTTGTGTGTATACATTGTGTGTGTGTGTGTGTGTGTGTGTGTACGTGTACGTGTGTGTGTACGTGTACGTGTACGTGTGTGTGTACGTGTATGTGTGTATGTCTAAATGTGTGTGTACATTTGTGTGTGTATACATGTGTGTGTATACATGTGTGTGTGTATACATGTATGTGTGTGTATACATGTGTGTGTGTGTATACATGTGTGTGTGTGTGTGTATACATGTGTGTGTGTGTATACATGTGTGTGTGTGTGTGTATACATGTGTGTGTGTGTGTATACATGTGTGTGTGTGTGTGTATACATGTGTGTGTGTGTGTATACATGTGTGTGCGTATACATGTGTGTGTGTGTGTGTATACATGTGTGTGCGTATACATGTGTGTGTGTGTGTATACATGTGTGTGCGTATACATGTGTGTGTGTGTATACGTGTGTGTGTGTGTATACATGTGTGTGTGTGTATACATGTGTGTGTGTGTGTGTATACATGTGTGTGTGTGTATACATGTGTGTGTGTGTATACATGTATGTGTGTGTGTATACATGTGTGTGTGTGTATACATGTGTGTGTGTGTGTATACATGTGTGTGTGTGTATACATGTGTGTGTGTGTATACATGTGTGTGTGTGTGTGTGTGTGTGTGTATATACATGTGTGTGTGTGTATAC
Organism: Ascaphus truei; assembly: GCF_040206685.1. NCBI lineage: Eukaryota > Metazoa > Chordata > Amphibia > Anura > Ascaphidae > Ascaphus > Ascaphus truei. The sequence continues at coordinate 101,323,094 of NC_134487.1, read as the reverse complement.
ATGATGTGTATGTATACGTGTGTGTGTATACATGTGTGTGTGTGTGTGTATGTGTACATATGTGTGTGTTTGACTCCATGTGTGTGTACGTGTACATGTGTGTGAGTATACGTGTACATGTGTGTGCATACATGTGTGTGTGTGTATACATGTGTATGTATACGTGTGTGTGTGTGTTTGACTCCATGTGTGTGTACGTGTACATGTTTGTGAGTATACGTGTACATGTGTATACGTGTGTGTGTGTGTATGTCTACATGTGTGTGTGTATGACTCCATGTGTGTGTGTACGTGTACATGTTTGTGAGTGTACGTGTGTACGTGTGTACGTGTGTACGTGTGTACGTGTGTACGTGTGTGTGCGTGTCTACGTGCATGTGCGTGTCTACGTGCGTGTGCGTGTCTACGTGCGTGTGCGTGTGCTTGTCTACGTGCGTGTGCGTGTCTACGTGCGTCTGCGTGTCTACGTGCGTCTGCGTGTCTACGTGCGTCTGCGTGTCTACGTGCGTCTGCGTGTCTACGTGCGTCTGCGTGTCTACGTGCGTCTGCGTGTCTACGTGCGTCTGCGTGTCTACGTGCGTCTGCGTGTCTACGTGCGTCTGCGTGTCTACGTGCGCCTGCGTGTCTACGTGCGCCTGCGTGTCTACGTGCGCCTGTGTGTATACGTGTGCCTGCGTGTATACGTGTGTCAACATGTGCCTGTGTATGTACGTGTGTGTGTACACGTGTGTGTACGTGTGTGTGTCTACGTGTATGTGTGTGTATACGTGTGTCTACGTGTGTGTGCCTACGTGTGTGTGTGTGTATACGTGTGCCTACTTGTGTGTGTGTATACATATACGTGTGTGTGTGTGTATACGTGTGTCTGCTGTGTGTATACGTGTGTCTGCTGTGTGTATACGTGTGTCTGCTGTGTGTATACGTGTGTCTGCTGTGTGTATACGTGTGTCTGCTGTGTGTATACGTGTGTCTGCTGTGTGTATACGTGTGTCTGTATAGGTGTCTGTATAGGTGTGTGTGTGTGTGTGTCTGTGTACGTGTGTGTGTCTGTGTACGTGTGTGTGTGCCTACATGTGTGTGTCTACATCTGTGTGTGTGTGTCTACATGTGTGTGTGTCTACATGTGTGTTTGTGTACGTGTGTGTGTGTGTGTGTCTTATGTATAGAGATATATATATAGTGTGTGTGTGTGTGTGTGTGTGTGTGTGTGTGTGTGTGTGTGTGTGTATGTATATATATATATATATATATATATATATATATATATATATATATATGTGTATAGAGATATATATAGTGTGTGTGTGTGTGTGTGTGTGTGTGTGTGTGTGTGTGTGTGTGTGTGTGTGTGTGTGTGTGTGCAGCGGGGGGAGGGGGGAGAGCAGCACGGGGCATGTGGAGGGGGGGAGAGCAGCACGGGGCATGTGGAGGGGGGGAGAGCAGCACGGGGCATGTGGAGGGGGGGAGAGCAGCACGGGGCATGTGGAGGGGGGGTGAGCAGCACGGGGCATGTGGAGGGGGGGTGAGCAGCACGGGGCATGTGGAGGGTCCCTCCTGCAAGGCTGGCGGGAGCCCCCCCCCCCCCCCCCCCCGCTGGCCCCCGCCTCGAGGTGAGGCGGCGGTGCCGAGGAGCGTTGCAGGCGGCGCCGGGTAGGCTGGGCGGGAGAGGTGAGGCGGTGCCGAGGGGGCCGGAGGGGGTGAAGGGCAGGGCCGGGGGGGTGAAGGGCATGGCTGGGGGGGGGGGGTGAAGGGCATGGCTGGGGGGGGGTGAAGGGCATGGCTGGGGGGGGTGAAGGGCATGGCTGGGGGGGGTGAAGGGCATGGCTGGGGGGGGGGTGAAGGGCATGGCTGGGGGGGGGGTGAAGGGCATGGCTGGGGGGGGTGAAGGGCATGGCTGGGGGGGTGAAGGGCATGGCTGGGGGGGTGAAGGGCATGGCTGGGGGGGTGAAGGGCATGGCTGGGGGGGTGAAGAGCATGGCTGGGGGGGGTGAAGGCATGGCTGGGGGGGGGTGAAGGGCATGGCTGGGGGGGGGGTGAAGGGCATGGCTGGGGGGGGGGTGAAGGGCATGGCTGGGGGGGGGGTGAAGGGCATGGCTGGGGGGGGGGTGAAGGGCATGGCTGGGGGGGGGGTGAAGGGCATGGCTGGGGGGGGGGTGAAGGGCATGGCTGGGGGGGGGGGTGAAGGGCATGGCTGGGGGGGGGTGAAGGGCATGGCTGGGGGGGGGTGAAGGGCATGGCTGGGGGGGGGGTGAAGGGCATGGCTGGGGGGGGGTGAAGGGCATGGCTGGGGGGGGGGGTGAAGGGCATGGCTGGGGGGGGGGGTGAAGGGCATGGCTGGGGGGGGGTGAAGGGCATGGCTGGGGGGGGGGTGAAGGGCATGGCTGGGGGGGGGGTGAAGGGCATGGCTGGGGGGGGGTGAAGGGCATGGCTGGGGGGGGGGTGAAGGGCATGGCTGGGGGGGGGGTGAAGGGCATGGCTGGGGGGGGGGGTGAAGGGCATGGCTGGGGGGGGGGGTGAAGGGCATGGCTGGGGGGGGGGTGAAGGGCATGGCTGGGGGGGGGTGAAGGGCATGGCTGGGGGGGGGTGAAGGGCATGGCTGGGGGGGGGTGAAGGGCATGGCTGGGGGGGGTGAAGGGCATGGCTGGGGGGGGGTGAAGGGCATGGCTGGGGGGGGGTGAAGGGCATGGCTGGGGGGGGGGTGAAGGGCATGGCTGGGGGGGGGGTGAAGGGCATGGCTGGGGGGGGGGGTGAAGGGCATGGCTGGGGGGGGGGTGAAGGGCATGGCTGGGGGGGGGGGGTGAAGGGCATGGCTGGGGGGGGGGTGAAGGGCATGGCTGGGGGGGGGTGAAGGGCATGGCTGGGGGGGGGGTGAAGGGCATGGCTGGGGGGGGGTGAAGGGCATGGCTGGGGGAGGGGTGAAGGGCATGGCTGGGGGGGGGGTGAAGGGCATGGCTGGGGGGGGGGTGAAGGGCATGGCTGGGGGGGGGGGGTGAAGGGCATGGCTGGGGGGGGGTGAAGGGCATGGCTGGGGGGGGTGAAGGGCATGGCTGGGGGGGGGTGAAGGGCATGGCTGGGGGGGGGGTGAAGGGCATGGCTGGGGGGGGGGTGAAGGGCATGGCTGGGGGAGGGTGAAGGGCATGGCGGGGGGGGGGGTGAAGGGCATGGCTGGGGGGGGGGGTGAAGGGCATGGCTGGGGGGGGGGTGAAGGGCATGGCTGGGGGGGGGGTGAAGGGCATGGCTGGGGGGGGGGTGAAGGGCATGGCTGGGGGAGGGTGAAGGGCATGGCGGGGGGGGGGGTGAAGGGCATGGCTGGGGGGGGGGGTGAAGGGCATGGCTGGGGGGGGGGTGAAGGGCATGGCTGGGGGGGGGGTGAAGGGCATGGCTGGGGGGGGGGTGAAGGGCATGGCTGGGGGGGGGGTGAAGGGCATGGCTGGGGGGGGGGGGTGAAGGGCATAGCTGGGGGGGGGGGGTGAAGGGCATAGCTGGGGGGGGGGTGAAGGGCATAGCTGGGGGGGGGGTGAAGGGCATGGCTGGGGGGGGGTGAAGGGCATGGCTGGGGGGGGGTGAAGGGCATAGCTGGGGGGGGGTGAAGGGCATGGCTGGGGGGGGGGTGAAGGGCATGGCTGGGGGGGGTGAAGGGCATGGCTGGGGGGGGGGTTGAAGGGCATGGCTGGGGGGGGGGTGAAGGGCATGGCTGGGGGGGGGGGTGAAGGGCATGGCTGGGGGGGGGGGTGAAGGGCATGGCTGGGGGGGGGGTGAAGGGCATGGCTGGGGGGGGGGGTGAAGAGCATGGCTGGGGGGGGGGGTGAAGGGCATGGCCGGGGGGGGGGGTGAAGGGCATGGCCGGGGGGGGTGGTGAAGGGCATGGCCGGGGGTGGGGGGTGGTGAAGGGCATGGCCAGGGGGGGGGTGAAGGGCATGGCCAGGGGGGGGTGAAGGGCATGGCCAGGGGGGGGGGGTGAAGGGCATGGCCAGGGGGGGGGGTGAAGGGCATGGCCGGGGGGGGGGTGAAGGGCATGGCCGGGGGGGGGTTGAAGGGCATGGCCGGGGGGGGGTTGAAGGGCATGGCCAGGGGGGGGGGTGAAGGGCATGGCCGGGGGGGGGTGAAGGGCATGGCCGGGGGGGGGTGAAGGGCATGGCCGGGGGGGGTGAAGGGCATGGCCACGGGGGGTGGGGTGAAGGGCATGGCCAGGGGGGGGGGGTGAAGGGCATGGCCAGAGGGGTTGGGGGTGAAGGGCATGGCCAGGGGGGGGGTGAAGGGCATGGCCAGAGGGGTTGGGGGTGAAGGGCATGGCCAGGGGGGGTTGGGGGTGAAGGGCATGGCCAGGGGGAGGGGGGTGAAGGGCATGGCCAGGGGGGTTGGGGGTGAAGGGCATGGCCAGGGGGGGGGGTGAAGGGCATGGCCAGGGGGGGGGGGGTGAAGGGCATGGCCGGGGGGGGTGAAGGGCATGGCCGGGATGGGGTGAAGGGCATGGCCACGGGGGGTGGGGTGAAGGGCATGGCCAGGGGGGGGGGTGAAGGGCATGGCCAGAGGGGTTGGGGGTGAAGGGCATGGCCAGGGGGGGGGGTGAAGGGCATGGCCAGAGGGGTTGGGGGTGAAGGGCATGGCCAGGGGGGGTTGGGGGTGAAGGGCATGGCCAGGGGGAGGGGGGTGAAGGGCATGGCCAGGGGGGTTGGGGGTGAAGGGCATGGCCAGGGGGGTTGGGGGTGAAGGGCATGGCCAGGGGGGGGGGGGGGTGAAGGGCATGGCCAGGGGGGGGGGGGTGAAGGGCATGGCCAGGGAGGAAGGTGAAGGGCCTGGCCGGGGGGGGGGGGGTGAAGGGCCGGGCCAGGGGGGGGGGGGTGAAGGGCATAGCCGGGGGGGGGTTGAAGGGCATGGCCAGGGGGGGGGGGTGAAGGGCATGGCCGGGGGGGGGGGGTGAAGGGCATGGCCGGGGGGGTGAAGGGCATGGCCGGGATGGGGTGAAGGGCATGGCCACGGGGGGTGGGGTGAAGGGCATGGCCAGGGGGGGGGGGTGAAGGGCATGGCCAGAGGGGTTGGGGGTGAAGGGCATGGCCAGGGGGGTTGGGGGTGAAGGGCATGGCCAGGGGGGGGTGAAGGGCATGGCCAGGGGGGTTGGGGGTGAAGGGCATGGCCAGGGGGGTTGGGGGTGAAGGGCATGGCCAGGGGGGGGGGTGAAGGGCATGGCCAGGGAGGAAGGTGAAGGGCCTGGCCGGGGGGGGGGGTGAAGGGCCGGGCCGGGGGGTGAAGGGCTGGGCGGGGGGGGTTAAGGGCCGGGGGGGGTGAAGGGCCGGGCCGGGTGAAGCGCCGGGGGGGGGGGGGGTGAAGCGCCGGGGCGGGGGGGGGGGGTGAAGGGCATGGCCGGGGGGGGTGAAGGGCCGGGGTGAAAGATCCCTTCCCCTGCGGTAACTTACCTCGCACCGGGCCGCGCTCCTACTCGGGTTCCTCGGCGGTCTCCGTTCCCCCCGGCGAGGTGGAGCTGAGACGCTCAGGTCAGGAGGTGGTGTGGGCCGTGGCCCGTGCAGAGAGAGCCGGAGCAGCGCGCGCGGAGATGGTGAGCTGGGGGCGCGGCCTCTAGGCCTGAAGGTGCGAGCGTGCTCTGGGGGGGGGGGAGAGAGTGTGAGCACCGGGGGAGAGGGAGCACCGGGGGAGAGGGTGAGCACCGGGGGAGAGGGTGAGTACCGGGGGAGAGGGAGCACCGGGAGAGAGGGTGAGCACCGGGGGAGAGGGAGCACCGGGAGAGAGGGTGAGCACCGGGGGAGAGGGAGCACCGGGGGAGAGGGAGCACCGGGAGAGAGGGTGATGTTGAGGTCCCGCGGAGTGGTGATAGGGGGGGTTCGGTTGTTGCGGGCCAGCTGCGGGGGGGGGGGTCAAGGCCGGGCAGCCGTTAAGGAGGGTGGAGTGTTTGTGTGTTGAGGAGGGTGGAGTGTGTGTGTGCTGAGGAGGGTGGAGTGTGTGTTGAGGAGGGTGGAGTGTGTGTGTGTTGAGGAGGGTGTGTGTGTGTGTGTATGTGTGCGCGTTGAGGAGTGTGTGTGTGTGTGTGTGTGTGTGTGCGTTGAGGAGGGTGGAGTGAGTGTGTGTGTGTGTGTGTGTGTGTGTGTGTGTGTGTGTGTGTGTGTGTGTGTGTGTGTGTGTGTGTGTGTGTGTGTGTGTGTGTGTGTGTGGCCCGTCACTCCGCCTCAGGCCAATGAGAGGTGTGCGGGGGCGGGCGGCCCAAGGGACCAATGAGATTTCCCCTAGGGACACCGGACATCCAGCAGGCAGGCAGGCATGCATGCATGCAGGCAGGCAGGCATACAGTGCTTTCACTAATATAGTATAAGATTTGTTGTTCTTTCACCCAGGTGTTCGTGTGTGTGGTACTGCACTTTTAACACTATCTCTTGATCTGCTAGGGGTGGTAATGATTGTTAGTAGCTTTTATTATATGTTTATGTTTTTCTCACTGTTATGGATCGTGTAAGGGACTTCACTGTTCCCCGCTCACAAACACATTGTATTTGGTACGGAGCTCCTATGCCTGCCTGGAGCCAGCCCCTTCTGACGTCAGCGCAGCACAACGTGCCTACGTTATCGGGTGGCTTCGAGGGAGGTGGTCGGTCGGAGCGAGGTGGGGTTAGTAGCAGGGTATAACTATGTTTTATTCACACAGTATTGTAGCCCTTACCTTGTAAAAGGCAGTATTGCACTGCCGAAACGTCGGATACATGGCACATTAAATCATTTTGCTTAAGTCCGTGTGCCTGCTTCATTTTTGCTCTCTTTCCCTACATTAACACGTCTTTTGCAAATTATCCTCGTCTTAATCAAGGAAACACATTGTAGTTGTAAATTGTATGTGTTCCATGTTTATCTGGAAAAACTATTTTTTTTTAGAATTGCCCTACATAAATTACAAGTGGTCAAGGATAAAGGCTGAATGAACTTCCCAAATACCAACAATTTTACTATAGCCTTCTTATAGAGATATGTCAGAGACTGGATTTTTTCAACAAAAACCTTTACTAATCCTAAATATGAACCTAAGATATTGCCAAACACTTTCACACATCTACAGTACCTCATTTTCTCCAGTTGGGACCCTAGAGAGCATGAGTGATTGTGTTTCTGGACAGTATTAAGGACTGACAATGCAAGACCAGCTTTGAACTTATGCCCTAATATTTCTATAAATGTTCCCGTGAGAGGTAAACATGATTTCTCTGCAACAGTACACAAAGTCTACCACAGATCGGGAAAAGATGGGGATTACAAATTCTTTTTGGATAAAGTAAACCTTTGCCCAACTAAGAGAAATTATATCTACCTAACCACACATTTGTATGTTCTAGATTAGACATTATATCACCTTCCTATTAAAGGAGAGGAAAAAAAAGATTTAGGTACTGCTAACTCACATGCATGGTAGATGTTGGTTTTTCAACCAGCTAAATTACTCATCTGGTAAAAAGTGAAAATGAGAAGAAACTTTAGAACTCAACTCTTCACAAATGACAGTCAGATTTCATGGATTTTGTTGAGCATCAGTGTGACAGGGTGAATGAACGTCACCAGCCATATACCTGGCAAACCTATCTTTGGGCTTGCAGTGCAGCAGTGACGAGGTTAAGTTTCAGTTGAGAAGGGCTGCTTAATTATTCTGACCCCAGCTGCATAATCAAGGTGTTTTAGGGGGGCGTGTCCAGGAAGTCGACAGGGATGGTCGTGTGAGAGAGGAGCTCCACAGACCCTCTTGAATAACCGCAATTAAAAGAGATTTCCCCCCCACTTCTGGACCCCAAAAACGGCCACCCTGAACCCCTCAACGCACAGAAATGGCTAATCGACAGAAAGGGCAACCTGCGTAGGGCGTCACAAAGTATTTCACCCCGCAAAAAAAGTGCTGATGCGAGTGCAAGGAACCAAGATGGCGCCGGCATTACGAGCGCACGTGGGGCAAAACAGCAGGCACCAAACCGGGACCAAGAGGCAGACACACAGATCCCTGAAGTGAACCTCACGAGGGAATATATGCAAGAGCTTATGACAGAGATGCTGACAAAACTCCATATATCAATACAGGAGGATCTGAAGGCGGTTGTGACGGAACTCAGGCAGGATATCACAGGCCTGACGGAGCGGACCTCAGCGCTGGAGGCTAAACTTGAGGAGTCCTTGCAAGCGCAGACTGCAGCAGATAATGAAATATTCAGGCTAGGCTTGGAAGTAAGCAGCCTAAAAGACAGCCTAGAGGACCAAGAGAACCGCGACAGACGCCAAAATATAAGGATTCGCGGTATCCCTGAGGCTATCTCCCCGGGTCAGCTAAAGCCCTACCTTATGGCCCTGTTCACCTCGCTATGTGAGGACCTAGACGAAAAGGATCTAGAGATGACAGGGCCCACCGCGCCCTAGGCCCACGGTCAGACGACCCGTACCGTGCAAGAGATGTCATAGTACGCATGCATCGGTATACCACCAAAGAAAGGCTCATGCAGGCCTGCAGAGCAAAGGAGCCTATTAAGTTCCAAGATGAGACCTTGCAGGTATACAATGACCTAGCAAAACTTACAGTGAGCAAGAGAAAAGACCTGAAGCCGCTAACCACACTACTGAGGGACAATGAAATAAAGTACAAGTGGGGCTTCCCGTTTAAACTTGTCGTGAATAGAAACGGAAAGTTTCATTCCATCAGGCACCCCTCAGAAATGCCCCGTCTAGCCCGTGCGTTGGGCCTGCAGCCCCCGTCAGACTGGCTGTCGGAAGCATCTGAGTCCTGTGGACCCGAGACGGATGAACAGCCTGTCAGAGCCTCAGAGAGGCTAGCAGGCCAAAAACAACAAAAAGCTAAATAAAGTTAACTTACCTGTGATTTTCTGTTCCTGGTTACCTGTTACAACCCCGTCAAACTCGCCGGGACCAAGTCACGTTGACTGAAGAAACCGTGAGAGCAAAGAGAAAACTACCCGAGGCAGACAGCAGAAAGGAACAAGACCACACAGACACCACCCAAGACCCGCGACAGTCCTGGGGTTGGGGGCGCAGCCACCGGGAGAAGACTCGACCCTCGCTCCCCACACACCTTCCAGGAGCTCCCTGCCTGCAACGCCAACGACCAAGGAGAAGATTGATGCAATCGCCAACCCGCCCGAGACCGACCTGAAACGCCGGAGCACCTGAGCATCGCACACAGCAGAAAGCTCAAAGCCAAGTCACGCAAGCTACGGTCGTGAGTGCCGACGGAAAGGGAGGACGATTGTTTTTTTCCCCTGCCTTTACCAGCCTCCCTGTTGTTGCGCTTTCCCGTGCCGGACGATCGAGTTGGGCCCGCGCCAGAGATCCACCCGCGCGGCCCACATTGATCGCGGAATCTTGCGTCTTCCCGCCAGAACCTACGGAACCGTGAGTACTTTAACCTCTCAAACCCAGCCCGTAACACGGGCGGGTGCTGTCACCGTGAGTAACCTATGCCGCGAAGAGAGACAATACTGTGAAAAGACGTGAAGACTGTATAAGCTCACAGCCTCCAAATAAACCCACAAATAATATATACGCTTCTTAAACGCGGAGACACTTGAAAAATGTACTAAATGATCATTAATAACCTCTGTGACAGTCATATTCCCCCCCCCCCTCCCGCGTACCCCCCTTCTATACCCCCCTCCCACCCCCCCCACCCTCCCCCCCTTCTAAATGTATAAGGTGTAACACAACCCTAGGTCTCCCTACATCATCCCTGGTTACTGTAAAGACTGAGAAACTAAGCAGCAGAGACCACCACCCAAACCTGCCATATCACGATGTGCAGCTGCCAAGTCATGTATCACTGTGGTATTCAGTAATGTTATGTATTTTGATATGCACATGTCCTACTGAAGAAAAGGTTGTTTCAGGGACCCATACCTATTCCCTCCCCCCCTCTCTCTTTCCCTCCCCCCCTCCTCCTCGCTCTTTCCTTCCCCCCCCTCCTCCTCTCCCTTTCCATCCCCTCCTCCCCTCTCCTCCCCTTCCAGTGCCCTCCCCTCCCTCCCCCCCCCCGACTTCCCCTGCCCCACCTCACGCCAGTTAGGTCAAAACAAGTTGTGAGTCAAGTGCAATACGAGTCTCTCCTTCTGCATGTATATGGTGTAAAAGACCTCCAGATTTTCGTGTACCTCCCCCAGTTCCCGAGAGGTACCCCCTCCACACACCTTCAATAGAACAGTAAAGGCTGAGAACCTCAACAACAGAGACCACCACCCAAACCTGTCATATTACGAAGTGCAGCTACCAAGTCGTGTATCACTGTGGTTTTCAGTAATGCTATGTATGTTGTTATACACATGTCCTACTGAAGAAAAGATTGTTTCGGGGACCCATATCTACTCCCTCCCCCCTCCCCCCGTCCCCCCCCCTCTCTCTTTCCCTCCCCCCCTCCCCCTCTTCCCCTCCCTCACCTCCCCTTCCCGTGTCCTCCCCTTCCCCCCCCCACTCCCCACCTCCCCCCCACTCCCCACCTCCCCCCCCATCTTCCCCCTCCCCACCTCACGCCACCTAGGTCAAAACAAGATGTGAGCTAAGTGCAATACGAGTCTCTCTTTATGCATGTATATGATGTAAAATGCCTCCAGACTCTCGCGTACGTCCTCCAGTTCTCGAGAGGTTCCCCCCACACACACTCCCTCAATAGAACAGTAAAGGCTGAGAACTTCAGCAACAAGGACCACCACCCAAACCAGTTATGCTACGATGCCCAGCTACCAAGTTATGTATCACTGTTGTAGTCAGTTATGTTATGTACGTTGATATACACAGGTCCTTCTGAAGAAAAAGTTGTTTCAGGGACCCATGCCTACTCCCCCCCCCTCACCTCCCTTCCCCCCCCCCATCCCCCTCTCCTCCCATCCCTTCTACCCTCCCATCCCCTCCACTCTCCCCCCCCCCCCACCACCCCCCTCCCTCCCGAGGGAACACACAAATACCCTTAAATATGAATACTAAGGCAAGAGGAGAAATCCTCAGTTCATCATACTAGAGGGTCTGGACCCCTCTGGTACGCACGCACCGGCCGCCGATGCCGGACCCACCCCCGAAGGGGCATTTTGCCGAAATGCTGGCCGCCCATTGGGTCGGCACTACGGTACAAAGGTCTCAAGTAGACCTGATTTCTTCTGCTCTCCATCTGCTGGTTCTGTCCCAGCAGACCCTTTCTCTGTCTCCTCCCCTTCCCCCCTCACCCCCCCACCCTCCTCCATGGTACACTAGCTTAAGAACCGACATAGCACAGGACGTCCACACATGTTTGCTGGGGCGAAAACCAATGACTTTACCCCTAAAGCATGACCTTCCAGGTGGGAAAGGAAAGGTCACACGGTCCATTGTAGCACAAAAACCTAATGGCTAACCCGGCCGCAATAAAAATCATCTCCCTAAATGTTAAGGGCCTACAGAATAACAGGAAAAGGAGGCTGGCCCTCCAAGACCTCAAAAGATCAGGGGGCGATATCATCTTCCTGAAGGAAACCCACTTCACATCCCAAGACCCACCAAATTTATTCAAAAAATTGTTCCCAATGAGCTATTTTGTATCATTTAGTAGTAAAAAAAGGGGAGTAGCTATTCTACTCCGGCAGGGAACCCCATTCAATCATGTCAAAACAACAGTGGACCCAGAGGGTAGATTTCTAGTGGTATACGGCTCACTAGCTGGTACGGCGATTGCTCTGATCAACATTTATGCTCCCAATGAGAACCAAACCGAATTCCTCACAACAGTTCTCGAGAGCATTGACCCGGCATATTTGTCATCGGTACTGGTTGGCGGAGACCTGAACATGGTCCTAAACCCTGCTGAAGACAAATCATCCAACACGGGTCGCCCCCATACAACACTTTCCCAACAAACAGGGAAAAGGTTTAGGGGGATTATAAAAGATTTCTCACTAGTGGATGTTTGGAGATCCCAGCATCAAGGCCAGAGAGACTACTCCTTTTACTCAACACCTCGCCAGACCTATTCTCGGATAGACTATTTCCTGATAACTAAGAACATCCTAGAGGCGACGTGCAAATCGGACATAGGCCCAATTACGTGGTCTGACCACGCTCCCAGTCTAACTTTATCGGTCCCATTCACAAAAACAAACTCCTATACATGGAGATTAAATGATTCTCTGCTGAACCATCCTGAGATAGAAAAAGAGGTCAAAGCCTCACTCAAGGATTACTTCTTCTTCAACTCAGGATCAGTCACCTACCCGGCAACCCTGTGGGAAGCCCATAAGGCCTCAATCAGAGGGAAATTTATCTCTATTGCAGCCCACAGGAAAAAGGTCAAATTAAAATTAATCAAAGACCTCACGGAAAATATAGTCAAGTTAGAACAATCACACAAAAATAACCCATCCAGGAAAATATACAAACTACTAACCACTGCCAGACTAAAATTAAAACAGGTCCAATTAGAGGATGTAGAGAAAGCTCTAAAATGGACAAACCAACAATACTATGACAAAGGCAACAAGGCAGACAGACTCCTGGCCAGTAAATTAAGAGGAGTGCAGAAAAGATCCCAAATCACAGCAATCAAGAATAGGTCTGGGGAAATACAATATAATGACAAAAGCATAGCAGCAGAATTTACCAAATTTTACACCAAACTATATAACTTGAGACCTCACAATGGCCAATCCGAATCAAAGGCGGCGGCGGCCATAAAAAAAATATCTAGAAAACTGCCACCTTCCTACACTAACGGAAGAGGAAAACGCGATACTCAACGCGGAAATATCTAAAGAGGAATTAGAGGCGGCAGTGAAAGTATTGAAGGTATCAAAGTCCCCTGGCCCTGACGGGTTCACAAATGTGTACTATAAGAGATTCTTACCTATACTATTCAAGCATCTACTGAAGATGTTCAACTTCTTCATGGAAGGGAACCCAATCCCGACCTTAATGTCTCTAGCCAATCTAGCCATAATCCATAAAGATAGAAGAGACCCGATGCAGTGTGGAAGCTACCATCCAATCTCCCTTTTGAACAATTACCTCAAATTGTATAGTAAAATACTAGCAAACCGACTGAACCCCATCTTACCCAGGCTTATAAATATAGATCAAGTTGGGTTTGTAGCAGGCAGACAAGCCTCAGATAACACTCTGAAAATAATCAACATAATAGACCATGCTCACCTTACAGGAACCAAAGCAATCCTACTAAGCCTAGACGCGGAGAAGGCGTTCGATAGAATTGACTGGTTGTTTTTGGACAGCGCCCTACGTAAATTTGGATTCAAATACTCGTACATGGAGGGTGTCCGTAGACTTTATCAAGATCCCTCAGCAACAGTGAAACTCCGAGGGGGTAACTTACAGCGATTCAATATTAAAAACGGCACCAGACAAGGATGCCCTTTATCTCCTCTCCTCTTTGCACTGACAATAGAACCCCTAGCATCAAAAATTCGAGAAAACGTAAGCATACAAGGGATAAGCATCGGAAATAAACAATATAAGATATCGCTGTTCACAGACGATATAATTTTAACACTATCCCAACCCCAAATTTCCCTCCCTAATCTTCAAAAAGAATTGGAGAACTTCGGAGTAATCTCAGGATACAAAATTAATAGCGACAAGTCTGAAGCCTTAAACCTAAACTTATCAGAGCCAGAGGTGAAATTACTGAAACTAAATTTTAACTACCGCTGGGGTTCCTCATACATTAAATATCTAGGAGTAAATGTATCCAGGAACTACCAGTCCCTATATCAAGCAAATTAGCCGGCCCTATTCCGGAAAATTAAAACTGATCTAGACAAATGGAACAATTACCAAATTTCGTGGATCGGGAGAATGGTCTCGGTCAAAATGAACATACTCCCCCGCTTATTATACTATTTCCAGACCCTCCCGGTCTACATCCCTGGCATAGAATTGAAAAATATACAGAAGCAGATCTTCCAATTTATATGGCAGGGTAAAAAACCCAGGATCGCCAGGTCAGTTCTGCTCGCGTCAAGGGGGAGAGGAGGCCTTGGAGTTACGGACATACTAAGATACTACCAGGCCGCCCAACTTAGACAGGTAGTAGTATGGAACGCTGAACCAGACCAATATTGCTGGTTAGATATAGAATCACAATACGCCGGGACGCCTTCCCTGCCAGCTTGTCTTTGGTCCCTGAACAAGGGAGATAAGTTACCTAATAAATTTAGCCTTGGGTCAATGAGGCATACATGGGAGATCTGGATGAAAGCTAAATTTAAATTTAAGCTCACAGACACCAACTCCCAACTCATCCCAATCTTTAAAAATCCTAAATTCCCCCCAGGCTGTGAGCCCAGACAATTTGACCAATTTAAATCGAAAAACATCAGAGCAATTGCCGACCTTCTGAGCTTAGGGGAATTCCTGAGCTACCAAAGACTAAAAAGCATATACGAAATCCCTGAACTAAACGCGTTCAAATATCTCCAGATTCGGCACTTTTTACAATCATTATCCCCAACATTGGAATTTCCCACCCTCACTAGGTTTGAAAGGCTGTGTAAGAATACTGCACATCAGAAAGGCCTTATAACGCAGATTTACGCTGAAATGGAGACAGCAACAGATCCGCCTACCCATGACTATATGCATAAGTGGGAGGCGGAGCTGAATATAATTATAGACAGAGAGGCCTCCATGGTCTGCTAGTAGGACCGGAGCCGCAGCGAAACTGTTGGTGTAAAGAAAAAAAAAAAACTGTATTAGGCTAAAGAAATGTTTCAATGTATGTACTATGTCTAAATGCCTAATAAAAAATTTTTAAACAAAAAAAAATCAAGGTGTTTTAAAACCCCCAGGCTGTACACACAAGCAGGCTAGCTGGTCAGGAGACAGGACTGAAATACTGAAGAGATTACTGCTATAAGGTCTGTTTTCAAAGTACATGTGTGATGAACTGTCTGTGTTCTGCATGCTGAAGAGAAGCTGCCTTGTTTTCTATGCTGATGAGAAGCTATTTTGTTTTTGTCTGCTAAAGAGAAGCTATTTTGTTTTGTGTGCTGTATGTTTTAAGGCTCAATAAATAAGCCTTATCAAGAGACCCCGCGTGTGTGGTTGCATGTACTCTGCAACAATCAGGAACTCAAAATACATTTTTACATGGAGCGTTTGTCTCGCATCTATTGTTCAGTAAGTTTAAACCTGACATCCACCGTATTGAATACGGCAGGAGATTGATTAAAATACTCTATATGACACACAACGGGTTAACGTTGGTTACAACTTGTCTTAAAAATACAATAATTGTGTTTATGGCCTGTCAAGCCAGGCCTGTGTTGTATAAGACTAAGGTTATCTCGAGTCAACATCTGTTTTGCCAGAGATGGGATTAAAATATAGCTATCCTAACACTAGACTAAACAAGACCCTTTTAAATACAGCTTGAAAGCATTCTTAGGGGGGATTCTAAAGAGTGACAAGTGGCGTGACTAGCCCTACAATTCAAAATATTTGAAATATGTAATTCTGGGCCAGACATCAGTTTATAAGAATAAGAAATAGATATCTGTAACCGTTGCAAAGAGACAAATCAAATGGTGCCAAACACTTCATGATTAAGAGATGCCAAAGACAGATATCAATATCTCATGCAAAAGTAGGAGTTATCTGGTCATATCTCATATGCAAATGTGTATGTTAAGCAGGGCCGCTGACAGGGGGTGAGAGCTGGAACAACTGTCCTGGGCCTCAAGGCTGCAGTTGGACCTGACCTCTGGCCAGGCCCCAGTGGCTGCCAGCTCCGAGTCCGGCTGCCGGGCCCCAGCTTTCCCCCCTTGCAGCAGGCATCTCTCCTCTGCTGTTGTGGCCTCCCGCCAGAAGATTGGTGACTGGACTGTGCGGCACAGAAGGTGCACGTGCATGTGGAGGGGTAATGTGATGTGCAGGGGAATATTATGGACGTGATGTACAGAGGGGATGTGATGTACAGGGAGGGGTGATGTGTGTGATGTGCAAGGGGGGTGATGTGTGTGATGTGCAAGGGGGGTGATGTGTGTTTGGTGTAAGGGGGGGGGATGATGTGTGTGATGTGTAAGGGGGGGAGGGTGTTGTGTGTGATGGGCCCAGTGGAAACTGTAGTCCTTGGCCACAGGAAAGCTGTCTGCGGCCCTGTTCATTTTCTCCACCTGCAATGTATTAAGCTCAGAACCCAAACCAACCCCAGCATATATATTTGTGTAAAAAAGGAGTGCTGCTTAAATTATGAACTCATGTTCACAACAAAAGGCAAGAAGCCCTAATGCTACATCCGAAATGACAAACGATATAGTTAAATACTTATCTGTTTTTCATTTCATACAGTAAGTGACGGTCATTTAGTTAAATTCTTTGACCAAAGC
Organism: Ascaphus truei; assembly: GCF_040206685.1. Lineage (NCBI taxonomy): Eukaryota > Metazoa > Chordata > Amphibia > Anura > Ascaphidae > Ascaphus > Ascaphus truei. Next base: position 101,306,751 of record NC_134487.1, on the reverse strand, counting down.
ATTTTAAACTTGCACGCCAGGCCCCTCTTTTGCAAGTCCTAACACTACTGCACCCGCAAAAGTCTCTCATAACCTCTCTAATGGAGGGAGAACTGTCTTAATATACTGGTCCTTCACAGCCGCACAACAAGGACTGCCATTTAAACGAAGGGATGAGTGAGTGTAAGAAGAGGTAAACAAGATTTTCCTGCGCCAGCTACATTTGTATTAGCTAAAAAGCTCTTGGTATTGCCAAACATGATATCTTTAAAGTCTATTGTGACTTTAGCCCCAAGAATAATATTGACAAACTGTACAACCTTAGCCCAGAACTTCTTTATCTTTTTGAATTGTCAGATACAATGTATAAAGTCAGCCGAGGCTTGTTTACACTTGAAACAGATTCGGGCTGTCACGTATGGCAAACCTGTGATCAGGGCCGCAGACAGATTTCTCGGGGCCCAGGTCTACACTTGTGACTGGGGGCCCCCTCCCACCTACCCCGTCTGCATTGATGCGGGCCCCATTTCACACCCTGACATCAGGGAGCCCCGTTGGGCGCTGGAAGTGGAAGAATGGCAGCGTAGGACAGAGAGAGGAAAGGTCCTGCAGGCAGCTGAGAGTTGGGGCCTGGCCGTGACCGGCAGCAGGGCCTGACCCTGGTCAGGGGGAAATTTGTAGCACCGGCCATCTGGCCCCCCCCCCCCCCCCAGCCAGTGGGCCTGGGACACCAGCCCTGGCTCCCGCCCCCCCCCCCTCTCCGCTGCCCTGCCTGTGATCACGTGACCGGTATATGGGACAAGGGTTAATGCACACAGCTCTTTAGCCGAGTCACTTTTCTCCACTTATGGACCCTCAAATGACTAATATCTCCCCTCAATTAGTCCCAATATACGATCTGTCACAACCAGTACACTTGTGAGCACGTGATAAATGCTATATGGGTTAATATTAGAAATGGGAGAATCCACCCAAATCTGTTTCCCGGGTCCTCTCGCATTTTCCTCCTAAAATCCGTTTCGCTGTGTAAAATCCGCAGACGGATTTGGTTGGATTCGGTTCCACAAATCCATCCACAGGTGTATTGGTAATAATAATATTTAGCAAAAACGGGAATCGCTCTTTTTCAGATTGATCCACGGAAATCTGCGGACCAAAGGAACCGGCCGAACACGCTGCAGATCCAAATCCGCCAACCAAAAAAATTAGCCTCTCTAGTCAATACTCCCAGCTAAACTAGCCAACTCGCCTTTCTCCTCCGCAAGGTACTTCAAATTAGTTAATATTTACTCTTACTCTGTTACAATAATATTCACTTTCACCACCAAAGATAAACGGTAAAAATATGTATTTGCTAGGGTCTCTTTGTAGTTTACTCTACAAAGCATGCAACGAACAGTTCAATCAGAGCACAAGGTATTACTTATTAAAGTTTTGCTTTATTACACAAAGCACTGTATTATGCTTTGGCTCTGAGCTGTGCTGTCAGTGAACTGAAGTATTCTGCTTCCTGCTTTTCCTGGATAAGGGAAAGGCGTAACATACTGAAAAACAATGCACCGCCTCTCCCAGCTCGTGGACAGCTACAAACCCTGAGCTTGTGCAAGTGCAGGATTTCCTTTCTTATGAAACTATTTACTGGATTTCACACCGTTTGTCGGCTGCTGGGTGGAGCTGGGGAATTCCCACCCGTGATCTGTTCTGAACCAATGCATCTAATATCTTGCAATAACACTGCTGTAATACAAGTACAATTACAGTAGGAGTTGATTTTCTGGTGTGCACAATGGCAGCTCCTGCTCTCAATTCGTACACTTCTCTGTTTGACGTGTCGCCCTGCACTATGGAGAAGTTCTGCAAAATGATGGATTGCTGTGATGGTGACTTGGGATGGACAGGGCTAGGTGAGTGTTACAAAACACACGGGGGGTAGACCGTGACAAACCACAGATTGGAAACACTAGAGCTCATGCACATGCATCACACTTTGCCCTGACTAGCATAGTAAGGAGAGAAAGTAGGAATGGAAGTGAATGCCCAGTTAACTGTGTGCTATTGTTTCACACCATATTCAATAGGAACCTTAAACTTTTCAGTGATCTGGGACCCAACAAGTCAAACATCAAATGAAAACCCTGAAACAGTGGGGCAATATGTTTCCACCCCATCCAGCAGTGAAGGGGTTCAGACAATGTACAAACACTAGTTTACATGGCTATAATAGAGTGGGGATATGGGGGAGCTTCCTGTGATCGTTTTTGTGTATGCAGAGATGTAAAAAGAAAATACTTGATCTGTATGACAATACTGAAAACAAGTGTAACACACACTATCAGCAATCAATTAATTTGGCACTGACATGGTATCCGTTACTTTCTTTTTACTCTGCAGGAATGATTATGTATTTATTTATAACATATTTTACCAGGAAGTAATACATTGAGAGTTACCTCTCGTTTTCAAGTATGTCCTGGGCACAGAGTTAAGACAAATAATACATGTTTACAAATACAGTTACATAATTAACAGGTTATACATTATATACAAGACATTGCATGCACAGTTAAAGATAATTTGTATTATGGGCGTATGAAACAATTACAGACCACATTAAAATGTGTGACAGCCTTAGATTTGAAAGAACTTAGACTGGTGGTGGATGTAAGAGTTTCCGGTAGGTTGTTCCAGTTTTGGGGTGCACGGTAAGAGAAGGAGGAGCGGCTGGATACTTTGTTGAGCCTTGGGACCATGAACAGTCTTTTGGAGTCTGATCTCAGGTGATAGGTGCTGCAAGTGGTAGGGGTGATGAGCTTGTTCAGGTAGCTGGGCAGCTTGCCCATGAAGAATTTAAAGGCAAGACAGGAAAGGTGAACTTTGCGCCTAGACTCTAGTGTTGACCAATCTAGTTCTTTGAGCATTTCGCAGTGATGTGTGTTGTAGTTGCATTGGAGAACAAAACGACAAATTGAATTGTAGAGGGTGTTAAGTTTGCTAAGGTGGGTTTGAGGTGCCGAGCCATATACTATGTCTCCATAGTCAATAATTGGCATTAGCATCTGCTGTGCGATACGCTTTCTGACCAGGAGACTTAGGGAGGATTTGTTCCTGTAAAGTACCCCTAGTTTGGCATATGTCTTGGTTCTCAGGGTATCAATGTGCATCCCGAATGTTAAGTGGGAGTCGAACCATAAGCCCAGGTATTTAAACTAGTGACAGGTGTTAGGGTGGTGTTAGCGTTGGTTCTAATCAGGAGCTCAGTCACTGGAAGCTTTACAAATTTAGTCTTGGTCCCAAATACCATTGTTACAGTCTTGTCAGTGTTTAAAAACAGTTTGTTTTGGGAAATCCAGTTTTCGAGTCTCAAAAAGTCAGACTGAAGTATGTGTTGAAGGTCAGAGAGGCTATGGCTGTGTGCATATAGGATTGTGTTATCTGCATACATGTGTATTGAGGCTTCCTGACAAGCTGTGGGAAGATTATTGATGAACACTGAGAAGAGTAGGGGCACCAGAACAGAGCCTTGCGGGACGCCACAGGTGATAGCCAGGGGGTTAGAGTTAGCGCCAGAGATAGACACATGTTGGGATCTACCTGATAGGTAGGACTGAAACCAGTTTAAAGCATGCTTCCCTATTCCAGAGCTCTGGAGTTTGTTGAGCAAGATAGCATGATCAACAGTATCAAAAGCCTTTGCTAAATCTAGGAATACTGCACTAGTGAGTTGACCCCGTTCCATTCCACACTGGATTTCATTGCAAACTTTTAGCAGGGTAGTTACGGTAGAGTGTTTGGGGCGAAAGCCAGAATGGAATTGGCTAGGAAAATTTGTCTTGTTATAGTAATCGCTTAATTAGGAGTGCACACATTTTTCCATGACTTTGGATAAGATTGGGAGAAGGGAGATTGGTCTGTAGTTTGAGACAGTGTTTTTGTCCCCACTTTTGAAGATTGGGACAACTCTGGCAGCTATCCAGGTCTTAGGGATATGGCCAGCAGACAGGATAGAGTTGACTATGGAAGCAATTGGTTTGGCAATTGCTGGGGCACCAAGTCTTAGGAACCTAGATTGTAGTAAGTCAGGTCCACATTGGCTGCTTAGTTTTAATTTGAGAAGCGCTTGTGTAATCTCCTCTTCGGATACTGGGCCAAATTGAAAATTGTGGGCAAAGTTGGGAGTGGGTGGGGCTATATTGGTACTCCCAGGATGAGGTTCAGGTTTGTGGTTTGGGCTGCGTTTTGCTAATAAGTTAGTAGCACACCCCACAAAGTAATCATTGAATGCATTTGCAATGTCAGTGGGGTTTGTCAGAGTAATATCGCCCTTAGTGATATTACTTGGCTGTTGATGGATAGAAGGCTGGAATATGTTGTTGATAACCTTCCAGAAGTTAGCTGGGTTTGATGTGTTCTGGAGGAGATTGTCAGAGTAATATTGTGCTTTTGCATGCCTTGTTTGCCTTGTGCACATGTTCCGCAGGCATCTGTAGTGATTGAGATCCTTGGTAGTGCCAGTTATTTTGTGGCTTTTCCACAAGGCATCCCTGAACTGGTAGAGTGTTATAAGGTCAGGTGTAACCCATGGAAGGTGGGCACCCCGTACCCTTATTCTGCGTAGTGGAGCATGGGTATCACAGAGTTTTAAGAACTCAGATTGGAAATAGTCGAGCGCAGAATCAGGGTCAGGAATTAAATCGATTCTGTGCCAAGGGCAGTTGGTAAGGTCAGCCAGAAATTGTTGTGGGTTAAAGTTTCTAAATGTTCTAGTGAGGAGAACTTTAGGACTTGATTGGGGCGTTTTAATTTTCCTTACACAGTACACTATTGCATGGTCACTGAAAATGTCAGGAAGGATGCCAGAGGATTGGATTCTGCTGGGATTTGAGGAGAGAATCCAGTCAAGCAGGGAATGGATGTTTAGTTGATCAATTTTATAAATGCTGCTGGAGATGCTGGTTCCAATGAAGGTGGTTGCAGAACTTCTGAATGTCATTTATTTAACGCCAATGGTTATTATGGGTTAAAGCTGCAGTTCAGTTTTTTTTACTTCAATAGTTTCATGTGGGCAATCTCTAATTACCTAAAGAACTGCATAGCTGCCGGTTAATTCGTTCCCCTTCTATTGATCAGCAAAGTTTGTCGACATCTTTAAATATGGGGATTGTAAATCGTTGCTATAGGAATAAGCTTGTTAAAATAGAATACAAGAAAATTGGTCTTTCAAAGTTGTTGTTTTTTTAAACAGAAAATGCTAAAAGTATTTTTTCTTACTACAGAACTGATTTATTAAAAAAAAACACACATGCAGGATATTGCCTGAACTGCAGCTTTAACAGGGTTATAGGGGAAATCAATATGCTCCAAAGCAGACAATCGCAGAAGAACTCCCATTGACCACTGTGACCGTCTGCCTCGGAACATTGTGCATCTCTCCCTTATAATACTGTAGAGAACACAAGTAAGCAAATATATTGGATGTTTTCAATTAAAAAAAAAGACAAGGCATAACTTGTTTAATTTAATTGGTTTTAGATTAGCGATCATTTATTTATTTAAGTCCAAACAACTCTTCTAGGGCTACAAACCCAGAGCAGAACATTAAGTGCCAGCTGCTGTTCTTTTTTTATCACCTCTAATCAGAAAATCAGAAGATATTGAGTCCTTAAGGGGTAATTCTGTATCTGCTGAAGCAGTTGTTCAGGCTGATTTTGGTTAAAAATAAAATTAAAAAAAATCATAGATTCAATGGGGATTTTCAGGCAAAAACGTCCTAACGGTGCTTCAGCAGGTATAGAATAAGGCACTAAGATTAAAGTTAAAGATGCTCCAAATTTGTATTATTATTGTTTTCCAAGTTAAGTTCAACTTACTTTTTGATAATGATTGATTAACAATCATGATTGTTAGCTGACACAACGTATAAGGTTTGTGCTGCTCCGATGTTACCTGGCTTTGAAAAGCAGCCCACAATACTATATCACAACAATCTAAGGGTTAGAGATCCTCAGAAGTGCGCTAAATAAGGGCACATAACATTACCTTACCTAATTAGGTAATGGACGTTATTTTTCCTTTATTTAATGTGGATCCTCAAAGTTAATCATATGCATAAATAAGGACCGTTAGCAAAACCACCATCCTTACGTTACCTGTGGGAAAGTGGATGATCGTAGTGCTGAGACTTGTTTTGTAATACAGGCATACCCCGCATTAACGTACGCAATGGGACCGGAGCATGTATGTAAAGCGAAAATGTACTTAAAGTGAAGCACTACCTTTTCCCACTTATCGATGCATGTACTGTACTGCAATCGTTATATACGTGCATAACTGATGTAAATAACGCATTTGTAACAAGCTCTATAGTCTCCCCGCCTGTGCTCAGCTTTGGTACAGGTAGGGAGCCGGTATTGCTGTTCAGGACGTGATGACAGGCGCATGCGTGAGCTGCTGTTTGCCTATTGGGCGATATGTACTTACTCGCGAGTGTACTTAAAGTGAGTGTACTTAAAGCGGGGTATGCCTGTACACTGTACATGAACATTGGTCAAACGTTAAAGCGCATTATTAACAGAGACATTTCACGTGTGTCACCTAAAGCTAATGCAAATGTTGTTATAATATTAGAAATGTATAATTTTTACACTTAATTATATGGTATATAACGTAATAATGACGGTATAAAGCATGGGTGTACAATAATATATATCCGTACATACCTCAACAAAATTAATTCATATTTCATTCAGATTCCTTCATTTATTTTCATTGTACATTAATATAAATGAAATATGAATTAATATTGTTGAGGTATGTATGGATACAGTATACAATATTGCACACACATACTTTATACAGTCATTATTACATTATATACCATATTAGTTCACACAAACATATCCCTTTAATCACTAAAAACCATAATATAGTTTATAAATTGTTTCAGACATTTATATGAATCATAATATATAGGCTATATATTTTGTATGACATAACTTTTTGTAATGAAAGGGTTAAGTCTTATACTCATTACATTGCTTTTAGGCTATTCTAAGAAGTAACTCAATTTTAATCAGGGTCTGGATGTAAGGGCAGTTTCTGGAAGGTGCTAAATATCACAGCGTTATTCCCATGTGCTAACATTAGCGGAGATCTGAGGATCACCGATGTTAGGTAAACTAACAATAGAATAGAGAATAGGGGCTCATTTGATCATTTTAGTGCATAGCCCTCTCAAAAATGTGTGAAATATGTTTGTGAAGATTATGTTCTCCTTCATTCAAACCCCATACAACCACAAATGCTCTTGAAATAAGTATGAATAATGGCCTTTTGTTCCTACAGCTGAACGTCTCTCCTCTGACTGGATGGAGTTTCGTAAAATTGAGAAGTGTGCAGAACAAGGTAAAAGCAGAACGAGGGAGCTGTTGTGGAGTTGGGCACAGAAGAACAAGACAGTGGGTGACCTGCTGACGATTCTTCAGGCTATGGGACATGAGAGAGCTATCCATTTATTCATCAGCCAAGGTAACTGAAAAGATTACTAATGTCTTTATATATTCTGGCAACTGTTACATTAGATGCATTGTAAGGGATCCCAACCCTCTCTAATAGCACGTCTGAGATCAGATGCAGTGTAAGGAACCCCAACACTCTCTAATAGCACGTCTGAGATCAGATGCAGTGCAAGGAACCTCAACCCTCTAATAGCACGTCTGAGATCAGATGCAGTGTAAGGGATCCCAACCCTCTCTAATAGCACGTCTGAGATCAGATGCAGTGCTAGGGCAAATTCCTTACTTTCTGGTTATTACTTCTCTGCATCATCTGCAAGATGGCTATCTTGTTTTTTTTGTTGTTTTTTTTTTGTGTGTGTTAAGGTTATGGAATCTCTGTAAATCAGTATTGCTGACCTGAGGAAGAGAGGAGAACTCTCGAAAGCTTGTCTTATAGTATCAATTTTTTGTCCAAATAAAAAATACTTAATACCCAAGTACTCATTTACTCTGCACTATTGCAACTGGATAAACATGGCTATTTCTATTTAATTACTGTGGAAAGAATTGTGCAGAAATTCCAATGTTACAGGGATCAGAGGGGAAATGTAAATCCCTTATTTTATTGCACATCACCAGTTACTTATTTCACCTCAATATGCCAAACTCTATACATTCTACAAGAGAATTTTGTCAATGAGATGTATGCTATATGGTGGAGGGGTTTTGTCCCTTTTTTACGCACATTAACTTATGTGTGATTGAAACCTATTCCAGTTTCAAATTGAAAGGCCAATAAAACTAGCCTCACACTGAAAAGACCCAAAATGTCAAAACAGCTGTCTGTGAGTAGGTATTACCGGCAATACACTTCTTTAACCCAGGCTGTGCAGAAAAGCTGTGTGATGCGGCAGGCATAAGCTTATAGAGGTCCATGTTAAAATTAATTTGAAGAAAAAGGTGACACTGTGTGCTCATTTGCATGTTATTTCCCAGAATCCCTTGCTGCAGTGGAAGCTTTGTATGCTAAGAGAGAATGGTGAGAAGCAGGGTTGCAGACCTGTGTGAGACATGTGAATGTGCTCACAAGTGATATTTTTATTTGCTGTATGCTATACGGTAAAGTTTTTTTGTCACTTTTTTTTTTACCCACTATAGCTTTTATAATGTGTGGTTGAAACAATGAGATATGTGATTTAAACTAAAAAAGAAGGTGGATGAAAGTACCCTATACATACTGTATATACAGATGTAGCAGTCTACATTGTTCTCTCTTAGTGAATATTCTGCACCAACACTGACATTCATTCCTATAATATTCAGCATTATGACATGATATGTTGTGGGGGAATTATGTGATGTGCTACCTTTGTGAATGGCCTATGATTGTGGAAGCTTTTGTTCGCCCCTTACCCAATCACTTCAAAGAGGCCGCCAGCACCAGCTCTCACTCCGCCTGGCCTCTTCTGCATCCTCCAGCCTCCCCTCTTCCATTTCAACAACCTCCTAATCCTGGAGTGGGCCTCTTTTCAGGTTTCACACCTACCTCCAGGCCAAAAGCCTATATCCATCCCAAGCCGCTTTACAACCACATGATTCTGTTAATCAGAGGGGCTTTTCCATACTTTGTATGTCTGCCTTTATTTATTTGCACTTGGACGATGAAAGTAATTCTCAAGTATGTGGTCTGGAAATTCCACACCTTACAGCTGATCATCTGTTTCAGGAGCACGCCTAATCCATCTGCCTGGTCAAAATAACATTCTGGCTGAATTAAAAGAGGTCACTTCGGAGGTAATTAAAAGAAAACCACGTTTTTTATTGAATATTTTCTATGTAACACATGACAGTGATACTGTTCAGCATATGCAGTCTAGAATTAACCTAACTATATGTTAATAGCTGATTTATCAAGATGTGTGAAACCAAAAGGAAATGTAGGTATATTTTAATATGCATCTAGTTAATTGGATGCAAAATAAACCCATCAAGAACACTGGGTAGAACACGTAAAACAAATTATGCATATGGTATTATGCACCATTCAATTTTGTTTTCATGCCTTTATATCAAAATCGAGTTAATTGCATGCATAGCTGTGCTTTTGCTTAATAGTATATAAAATGATCCATTTTTTTGCACACAGCTGCAGTGTACGCAGCACTATAAACACATGTGTTTAGCCTCTAGGCTGGCGCCTGAGTGACAGAAGATAAAGTGTTTAGCTGAAGGTGATAAGGAACTTACACTGGCAACCAAACCAGGTTCACCCATTTTTTAAGGGCAGTGAAGATATCTTCGTACTTTTCTTCTTCCTATTGTAGAAGCATTAGTAATTGTGTCATTTGTTTCCTGTATATAGAACGGGGGCGTTAATACACTGGCGTATGTCACGACAGGTACTCCTGGTTCTCAGCATAAAGGTGAGGCGGACTAAGTGATTTTGTGTGTACGTCAGGATTTTGTTTAGACTCCAGGCTAGTACTTGGGCCCCTAACCAGTATGATGTGAATCCGTCCTTTCCTTGCACAAAAATATTAAAGTCCCATTCAAAGAGAATCTTCCCAATCAAGAGAAAGATGGCTGCACAGGAAGCTGAATAGGGCCTGCTGAATCCACTTGCCGACTCTGGGGTCTGTGTAATAAACAGGCAATATTAGTGTCATACAGCTTGTCAAGTCATTTACTTTACATGTCCAATAGAACCAATGTTATATGCAAGATACTTTTTTTCATATATGATTCAGGTTTCTTTGGTCGACACGGCTAATGTAACTTCAGACATGGTCGCTTCATTGGCATTCGAAAACTTAAGGAAAAGAAGCGACAGCAAGAGTAGCATAAATTGATGCATAGCATTGTTACATGGGCACAGTTACTCTTCTCATTACATAAATACACACGCCATGCGGCTTGCTTATAAAATCATTATAAAGTATCTTGATACAGCAACGCTTATTCTAAATGGCTGTTTTAGAAGTATTAGCACGTTTAAAGCCAGTTCTGAACTTTGATTAAATGAATTACTATCCATTATTTTTAAGGAGCTAAGAGATTCCTGTGTGGTACAAAGGATGAAAAGGACCGTAACATAGACATGTTTAAGTTAACACAAGGAAACGCCTACTCCAATGGGCTTACAATTTATCAAAAGCTTGGTCGATGTGTTTGTGGTGGGTTCATTCAATCGGGCAGTGTTTCTTAACCACAACTACATTTCACCTTCAGTTGTTTTAGAGTCACCTGATGGTGTTATCCTATTGTGAATGAAAACATGACAATGCGATATTATATACATTTACATTTAAATGTGCACTTTTAATAAACTTTTGGTGTGCCTCAGCGATTGGGTGATATGAATTGGGATTCCTTGTGAAACAAATTGTTACGTACAGTACACATGCAGTAGGAAGAGACCACGGGGGTGTTATTAGTATGTTGATGACTTAGTCTTAGCACAAGACCTGGACACAGGAGGCGGGTCTGCCAGAAAATAGACAAGAGGGGCTTCTGTTGACTGCAGATAATGGTTTTCTAGAAAAGCAGAGGAAGGGAGAGACGCCAAGAAACTCATGAGTGGCAAATCAGCAGCATAATAGCACAGATTTAGCAGTTGAATCCTAGCAGCTCCTGCTGTAGTAAAAGCTGATGCTTTCTGTGAAAGGGAGAAGTGTCCAATAACAAAACAATGTACTGAATAGGGAGCACTCGTGATACTGAAGTCCTACTGCAGGGGCTCATGAATCAAGTATTCAAGTGGAACTTCTCTGCTGTAAGACAAAATATACAGGCACTCCACTGGTCTTGGTGGGAAAAAAAACCATATATGCATTTGAACAGAATTTTTGGGATCCTGTTCAAATGTTCAAATAAATATATATATTTTTTGTCACCAAGACAAAATTGAGGGCATGGATATTTTGTCTTACAATAACAAAACCAGGCATTTTTTGGACTCGGTGAACATAATTGTAATATATGACCAATGGGACGTTAAGTCACGACTAACTAATAAAATATAGTCATATATAAAAAATATATAGCCATCTTGCATTTACATAAGTCAATCAGACTGCATCGCCATTTGCTTTGATGAGGAAAAATGTAAAACCTGTCAGATGCTTACTTTCTCTTGCAATAGCTTTTAAGAGTATATTTAAAATATAAACACTACTGATATTATGATTATTAATTCAATAAGCCGCACTGCGTGCGATCAGCCGACCCCCCCCCCCCCACACCCCCTCTTTGATTTAAATAGGAGTTTCCTTATTATTAAATAAACCCCTTCATCCCTTAGCTGTCCTTCCTTAACTTTCACATCTCTGGCTTACTAGTTTGCTAAAATGATATTTCTATAATTGGGCCAAGCCTCTGGTTCTGATTCATGGGTTTGAATCACCTGTGGTGCGTAGGAAGACAATGAATGACCTGGGATTCCTTATAAAATTAGTGCATTTCCTACGTCAAGTATTTTGAGAACCATAAAATTGGCAAATAATGATCTGGGACATCGTAAAACACAACTTCTCTGCCTTTTGATTCTTCGGGGCAGAAATAGACACAATTAGCATATTTTGAGTGGCTGTGGTTTTCCTTCATCTTGAATGTGCTGAATGTCTGCAATTCATGGCATCCGTGTTACACGCCCCTATAGAAGCAACACTGGAAATGATTGATATATAATCTGAATTTAGTGCCTGAGTTACTCAGATGAGCTCTATGAATAATTTAACGCACCAAGATCAGCATTTAATTGAAATATATACTGTAAAAGAAGAGGAAAATGACATTACTGCAGCATCGCCTGTCTCACCATAATTCCCCTAAAAAAAACAAAAAACACAGCAATCCACACGCACACGCACACGCACACGCACGTATACGCACACGCACGTATACATTTTATTACAGTGTACCTAAACCAGGGACCACTTGGTTTCTCTCTATACCAAGGTGTGTTCCTTTTTGTGCACAGTGGTCTCTCCACGTGTCGAGTAAAGATCTCCTCGCTTCCCCCCCACCACCCCTCTCCTCCTTTTTGGGCCTTAGGCTGCGTCCACACTGCCGCTGAGCTCGCTCACTGCAATTAAAATCAATTGGTACGGCCAAGCTGACGCGGCGCGCTTCTCATCTCTATCAACAAAAATTAATCTGCTACACGTGAAAACATTGAATGCTGGAGTCTGTTGGGTCGTTTTGCCTTTTCTGTCTCATGTCATTTGCTAATTTCTTTATTTTTATAAAAATTCCACCTTTCATTATAACCCTGGTTGGGGAATGTCTCCGTTGTAATACCATCAATGAAAACATACCAAGGGTGATATCCTGAATTGTAGGGGGGGTTCATATTTGAAATGTTTTTTATCTTTCCCGTTCATAGAGAAAAATGCTCTGCCATCTATCAGCTTAAAAGTGATCAAAGACGGGACTAAAGACTTCCACCGAGACATGCTGGTTGGAGAAGGACAATTTTTTGATGTCTACAAAGCAGAAATTCTCAAACAAAAGTGTGTTGTAAAGGTGCTTAAACAGGTATGAAATGTGACAGGGAATGGGACTTATTCTACTGTATAAGGTGCGAAAGCAATGATTTGGCACGGCTGCACGGAAAGCTCCGTTGTTTTAATGGGGCTTTCCTTGTGGTTGCGCCAGAACGGTGCTATCGCACTGTAAAAAATGGCCCAATTACCTCAACTTATTGGGAAGGGCAGGGTAAAGCACCGCAGCCTACACAGCAACATAATGATACATAGAAGAGGAAGGAAGCTTTAACCCCTAGCGTTTTATCAACCTGTGTGTTTATTTCCAATTATTAGCACAGGTCAGACGGTCATTGTTCGTCCGCGTACATAGTAGGCACGCGCGGAACCGAGTGTGTGACATCATGCGCGCCTGCAGCACAAGTGATCCGTGGCCGGTCTGGAGGAGGAGGCGCGACCAAGAGCGGCTCCAATTCCATGTTTGGGGGCGTGCCTGTGAAGTCACGTGAGCCGTTCGCCCTCATTGGCTGAACCGCACACGTGACCTGGCCGTCGCAAGCCAAAATGAAAAGGGTTTTGTCTGGCAAAAAATTGGTGGCGCCGTCGCGCTCGTGCACGCGCTGTACGCATTGCCTTACAGGCTTTTGTGTGAGGCGCGTGTGCCGTCGCGCTTATTGTGCCCACGGGCTTAGCTCTCTATGGGAGGATACAGAGGAGCTGTATGTCAATAAAAGGGGAGTGTTAATATGTGTCAAAGCAGGTAAGAAAAAAGCATCCAACAGTTAGCAAAAATGGTAACAGAAACAATACAAAAGGAAATGTAAAGGAAAGATACAATAAAAACTGAATGCAAGCTTCTTTCCTCCGCTGCCAGCAAAAATACAGAGCGGATCTCCTCTTCCCCAGACAACGATTCTCCGAAAGAGGAACGAAAGAGACTGATAAATAAGATTTATAAATGGAATCAGAATAAACAGCAGAATTTGCATTCACAATGTTGCCGTTTTTATTAAGTGTACCGGTGTTTCCCCCACCCCCCTCTGGGAGATTCTGCCATTACATGGGGCATGGTGCTGATTACCTGCTGGTTCACAGGATGCCGAGTCGTCCGCCGGTGGTAGTGGGGACCTCTGGACAGGCTTCTGGGGTACATTACTGGTCTTCATCTCGGTTGGTACAGCGCCTCCTTCTGCTGCAGGCTCCAGGGATGTGGAGACAATCCCTGCAGGAGAACTTACTTCCGCTCCCCCAGATAGATTGCACACCAAGGCAGGAGTCTAATTGAAAGCAGGAACACTTTATTGCAGGTCAGATCATACACTGCAAAGTACACTTCACGGGCTTCACCCTCAGGATGTTCCCTAGACATCCACCCCATGCCAAGGGCACCAGCGGCAGTCCTTGCTCTTCCCTGACTCCCTAGTAGAGTCAGGGTAAGGTATCACTCCTCACTCCCTCTAAGGGGAGGGGACAGCAGGTGCCAAAGCCAGTACACCTCTGTGTGAGTACAGTACCTGTCTCTTTCACGGGGGAAGAGACACTGACTAAGTTTAGTGGTGTAGCCCCATGAACAGAGGGGGAAGGTACAAGGTCCGAGCCCGGATTGGGCAGAACACAGGCCTTGTCCCACACCCTCCCCTGTCACTCATGGAAGCTGCTACTATGGGGAAAATCCCTGGATTGGTCCTAACACTGCCTGCACTGTTACCAGGGCTTATATGTCAAGGAGGGCAGACTGGTAGCCAAAACCAGGCAGGGCTACATAAGTATGATAATTAGTACAGTCTTTTCTCTGGGATTGATGGAGGTAAGGGGCCTTCTTGCTGAGGAGTGGATTTCCCCCGATACTGCATACAGCCGGACACCATCTTTGAGAGACTCCTGACGAAGCTTTTCATGCATAACGCGTTGTTATTGGTGGTCAGTGAGAAGAGAGAGAGGAACCAGAGCCTGCTGTCCCAGCTGAGCCGTGACGAGTTCCAGCTGAGTGATCGCCAGAGCAGAGCTGAACCGGCGCAAAATTCAAAGACTTCCTGTTGCCTCATGGATCCCACAATCTTTGCCATATTGTTCCAATCCCCATGGGGGATTACTGCTTTAAACTTGCCGCAAACGTGACTAATGTATCAATATAAAGCCCTCATTTTTCTTTTTGTTTCTTTGAAATGCATAGGAGAAAACTGCGACAGATCAGAAACAGTGGAAATTATTTATCTCAGAATTGAAAGGTTTGTCCAGGTGAGTTCTGTTATCTGAGCCTCTAATCCTAAGTATATAGTATCCTAGTTCAGGGGTGCTGTGTCTCTCTGGCTCCAGACACACAGTGGACCGCTGCGGAGAGAAGCCTGCTTAAGGATTTCCAGACCACTCCCCCAGGGTAATTGACCTCCACTCTGTGATAAGTGACCTCCACTCTGTGTTGGTAAGGGGCTGAGCCCCCCAACCTGTAGACAGGGTCTACGCTGTGTAGTCAGTGTTCCCTATAGGAGCTAGGTTGTTTTGCTTCCCTGTAACCCTGATTTTGCTGGTGGAAGCCGTTTTATGTTCTGAAAGTTGTGGTGAATGAAAACCTGTTTTATTTGCTCTTTAAAAACGTCTCCTGTTCTAAAAACCTCGGCGCCTATCTCCTACACTTAAATTTACACAGCAAATAAAAATACCACTTGTGGGTACATTTGTATTACCGCTTAGCAAACAGTGCATCCACTGCAGCTGGGGATTCTGGGTAATGATATGCAAATGAGCACAGTGCTCATATATAAGCTTATGCCGGCCGCATGACACATTTTTCACATCACAGCGCGGGTTAAAGACGTACATAGACAGTAAACCTGCTCGCAGACCGCTGTCTCCGCCTTTTGGGCCACACCATAAAACAGTTCCCAACGAAAAGAGTTCTATTTGTATCTGTCTTCTAAAAGCCAGATGCGATTGAAACACAATGTTAGCAAATTCCTAACGGAGCATACAACCCTTAGAATATCGCCACAATATTAATAACTGCAGCACTGATGAAATGCCACTCAATACACCCGTCTGAAAACAGACCAAGCAAACACAGAATGTATTGGTGTGTCTACACAGCCGAGATTAATAATAGGGGTGTGCCAGGGAGCAGAAGCAAGACACACAAGGAACATTTCAAAGGGAAGCTTTTGGTGGGAGGCATTATTACCCCCACATGCCCCTCACACAGCAGCTAGGACTGAATTAAAGCTTTCAGATGGAGCATTCATGTTGTGTTGCATTTATTTTAGTCACTAGATGTCAGTAGTAGATATACAGATAGTTAATATATTAAAGGAGCAGCCCAAGCAAACCGTGCTTCCTGAGATACCTCCAAAAAGGTGCTGCCAGTTCTCCATCATTCTTAACTCTCCGGTGGCACGCGGACCAATAGGAAGCTGCGACGGATGACGTTGCGGCTTCCTATTGGTTCCCGTGCCACGGGAGATTTAAACCTACATATTATTTAACCAGCCAGGGATGCTACTGGCAATGACCTACAAATAGGCAGAACCACACATTTAATATTTGTTTCTTTCTTGCCAAAGTAGATATTTCCTTGCCTGACAGTGTACACAGCACTATTCATAGAATTGTGCATGCACAAGGTGTTCCTGCTCAGATAAGTTTACAATCTAATGTTAGTGCCTGAGGCACAGGAAGATAAAGTGACTTGCTAAATGTCACAAAGAGCTGACACTGGGATTGGATTCAAACTGGGTTCACCTGCTTCAATAGCTGTATGCAAAGTGTTCCGTACAGAAGGAACCCATGGCATAGCAGAAATAAAGGGGGTATTCCCACGGATTAAATATAACCCCCCCAACTCCAGTCCAGTTTTTGTTTTCCAGACCTCATTTTTCCATTGACATGCAGAACTGTCATGAGCCAGAATGCACAGAGTATTGAAGTTGGCATACAAGGACTGGTTAAAAGCCTTGTAATGACATGGAATGAAGTTGACAATATTAATAAATGGTGTAATATATATATATATATATATATATATATATATATATATATGTAGAGGTATCAGTACCGTGTTAGCCGAGCTTCAATAATCAAAAAATAAATAGATGATACCGTTCTGTGGCTAACGAAATGCTTTTATTTGTGCGAGCTTTCGAGATACACTGATCTCTTCTTCCGGCGATGTTACAATGAATGAAGCACGCAAAAGCTATACTATAAACAGTGTCTATTGGAATGTTATCCGTGCTGGTCCTTCCCCCGGTGTGGATGTGTTATATGGCTGCATTATATGAATACAAATTTATGCAACTGTTCGGGACACTTAGCAGTGGCCTAAACAGAGATCGAAATTTTATGAGTCATTACTGACACAAGTGAACTCTCTTCCCATGAGCGCTATAGGCCATGTCTATACATACTGTGCTATATGTATGCACACACAGCTGACTCTCACACGTACTTATACTCCTTGTTTTTCCATCCCTATACACCAATAGGGACCACATAGTATCCACACACACTTTTAGTTATGCTACTAACTCTCACATTTCCACACCCACCCACACCATTTATATCCGCTCCCACTCCACACACACCTTTTGTAAAGCACTGTATATACTGTGGGCTCTCCATTCATGTTAATTCACACTGATACACATACACACACTTTCATCACTTGCTTTCAGGAACCTTTTGACACCTCCAGCCATATAACACATCCACACTGGGGGAAGGACCAGCACAGATAACATTCAAATAGACACTGTTTATAGTATAGCTTTTGCTTGCTTCATTCATTGTAACATCGCCGGAAGAAGAGATCAGTGTATCTCGAAATCTCGCACAAATAAAAGCATTTCGTTAGCCACAGAACGGTATCATCTATTTATTTTTTGATTTTATATATATATATATATATATATAACAAGCAGCGCCACGTGATTCCACTAAGAAATATATATATAGATATATATATCAAAAGATGAAAAGATATACAGTATAAATATACTTCATACAGAGGAAAACATCACATAACCTTCACACCAAAATAATTCTAGCATAAAAAATCAACACAAAAACAAAAGAAATATATCAAATAAAATTATAAAAACCAGTCGCTTTAGAAATCCACTTAGTAGAATATAAATCCAAGCTGGGATGGAGGGCTGCTTTCAGAAGGATGAACCAATCCAAACGGAATCTGCAACAAAAGGAACAGAAAGCACACGGCCCATAGCATAAAATCTATGACATTTATTAACAAAGGATATGGGATTTGAGGAAACAGGCTCATTCACAAGGAAAGCATATAATCAGGCATATGTGAACACATATAGTCACCGCCACATCGGGTTGGTATGCCATCGGCAGAAAGTAATAGAGTCCTCAAGTATCCTCACACAGCTCAGGGAAGACCTTGGTCCGTAGCATAAACAGTCCCAGCATACACAGCTAACTCCAATGAGTACACGATGCTGTTAGCCTCCTGCGGCACTAGAGAAACGCGATCCGGCCACGATACATCGTCCCCCCAGTGATGACGCAATGACGCTGCGAAAGTCCTTACGCGTTTCGTCACGTGGAGTGAGTTTTTCACCGGACGAAGCAAGGGTGCGAAACGTACGTCGGGGTTGTGTTTGTTTGCACTCCCCTGGGACCCCCTCAATACTGTGGACCTTTGCTGGGTATCCATTTTCTGCAATTTATGCCATTACAGAACCCTTTTTTCAGGACTCGCATGTTGTTTACTCTGTGGTTACCTGCAAGTATATTTTTTCTGTGTATTTGACATCTACCTGTGGTTACCAATCTATTATATACCTCATATATGGGTGATTGAGTGGTACTGTATTAGAGGGTTAATTTACAGCAGCATTAGGTTACTGCTAACAGTAACCTAGTATAGATTAATTATTGACCGCCTGTCTTTTCCTTAATAGTAGGTTATACACCTTTTCTCTATACTCAGGTTAGAATTAAAGTTGTAGTGGTTCATTGGGGACTGTTTTATTTCGTGTTTGTGTTATCCATGTCCTTTTAAATAAATCCATTTATTATTACTCTTTCCTTGAGGGCTTTCAGTGTGACATCTTTTTCTTTTTCTTCTTGGTATATATATATATATATATAACATAGAAAAAGAACAAAAAGCACTCCGTAATAATAGTCACTGGTGTGGGTGCAGATCCTATAATGAAGAATAAGCAATACGATACCGTTTGGAAACGAAATCAGCAGGCAGCACTCCAGAATTGAACAAACAAGTGTATTGAAAATAAACACAAAACCATCGTTTCGGTCCACGAATGGGACCTTTGTCAAGGTGGTGGTTGACAAAGGCCCCATTCGTGGACCGAAACGTTGGTTTTGTGTTTATTTTCAATACACTTGTTTGTTCAATTCTGGAGTGCTGCCTGCTGATTTCGTTTCCAAACGGTATCGTATTGCCTTTATATATATATATATATATATATATATATATCTCTTATACTATATTTGTGAAAGCACTGTATGCCTGTCTGCATGGCCTCTGTCCCTAGGGGAAATCTCATTGGTCCCTTGGCCCGCCCGCCCCCGCACACCTCTCATTGGCCTGAGGCGGAGTGACGGGCCAAAGGACACACACACACACACACCCCGCGCTCATCGGGACCCGCGCACTCCTCCTCTCCCCGGGTCTCCCGGTTTCCCGCGCTTTTTCCTCCCCCCCCCTCCTTTTTAAGGCCAAGCTGGCGGGGGCAAGTCCTCTTTGCCACCCGCCAGCTAATTGCTTTGGAGCTCTCCCCGCACTCTCCTGGACCCGAGGCCACGTAAGTACAGCTTCCCCCCCGGGGGGGCCTTCCTTCTCCCGAGTGGGAGCATAGCGTGGGGCAGAGGCCCCCCCCCCTCCTACCCCTTTGGGGCCACGGCGGACGCCCATCGGGATTAGTGGTCCTTTCCACTCCATGCCCCCTGCCCTTCCACGCCCGGGCAACGCCGGGTCTCTCAGCTAGTATATATATATATCTATATATATATGAAAACGTCCCTGAGGAAGGTCACGTTTAGATGATCGAAACGTTGGATGTGGTGCCATGTTAAACTGAATATAGTTCTTTTGGACTTACAAGACTGTGTGCTGTCTCGTTTTTCCCGGACTCCAATCTGGTAAAACCTATTTGTATCTATATATATATATATACATACATACATACATACATATATTATGTGTGTGTGTGTGTGTGTGTGTGTGTGTGTATATATATATATATATATATCACACTAATTTGGGGTGGCGTAGACAGTTTTGGTTGTTCTTTCAATAAAGTGTATTTATGGGAACTAAATCAGGGGTAGGCATTTTGAGGAAAATATTATTGTTACAGCAATCTGAATGTTGATTAAAACATTTTTCACCAGTCATATTTCCTATGTTACTTGTTGTATGCACAGATTTCATCATCAGAACATACTGGAGCTGATTGGATATTTTTCATCTGATGAAAAGACATGTTTGGTTTATCCATATATGATAAACGGATCTCTCTTTGACAAGATACAGTGCACAGTAAGTTGCCTTTTGTCAATAAAAGCATGGACATTCTTTTCAAGGGAATGGTCAAGAACAGATTGGTATTTTATTTTTTTCCCAAATAGTTTTATTAGGCAATTATACGGTAGACATACATAATAAGTTATATACAACCTAATACAAAAAGGGAGGAGGGGAGGGCAGGGGGGGGGAGGAAGGAGGGTTAGGGGGGGGTGACCTGATACCCTCCCCGGAACAGATTGATATTTTTATTAATGCATACTTGCCAACTGTACTGGAATGTCTGGGTGACTACTGATCGTGAGGGCAGCCTCCCAACCCCCTATTACTCAGGGCAGCTTCCTAGGCACCTGTAATTCAGGGCAGCTTCCTAGACACGTGTAATTCAGGGCAGCCTCCCGAGTTCCTATTACTCAGGGTAGCCTCCCAGACGCCAGATATTAAGGGCAGCTTCCCGGACACCTTTAATTCAGGGCAACCTCCCGGACGCCTATTATTTGGGGCAGCATCCCAGGCCTTCGTTATTAAGTGCGACCTCCTTGTACACATACGTGTAATGGATTCACATTTGACTGATATAAGCACTTCCTAACGAAGACTGGGTTCATTATATATGTATTGTGTCTTTATCTACTGGCTAATCACTAGTTGGTTTGTTTTAGGGTAACAGTACTCCACTGTCTTGGCAAATTCGTTTCAGTATCCTGGTCGGTGTAGCAAGAGCCATACAGCACCTGCATGCTGTGAAACCATGCCCACTCATATGTGGGAATATAAACAGGTAAATGGGAAAGCGGGGGGTAAATGACACCCATACTTATGGCAGATAAAGTGGATACATCTTACCTACTTTGCTTTACAACTTTGTATACATTAGCACTACTCACACCATCACTCATGATGAAAAGAAATCTATCCCATAATGGCCACACACATCTATATTGTGTGTGTGTGTTTTCAAAGAGGCAATGCGTTCTCAGGTCTTCCAAAGTGTTTACATTTATTGATACAAACAATGATCGATGTTTCGGTCCAAGCCTGGACCTTTATCTAGATAACGGCAATCATTGTTTGCATTGAGTGCATCGCCTCTTTGAAAAACTTATGTTCAGATCAGTTCGACGCACCCAGGCAATTGCTTTACAGTAAGTAATAGTGAGCTGCCCCTTTCTATCTTCTAATATATATGTAATCATACAGGTGCGCCGACGAGTATTCTAAAACTTGCCTTAAACTTGCCTGGGAAAATCTGGGGCTATCACCAACAAGATCCAGGTACATGCTGCAAACATTTCAGTGACTTATCTGCAGAGACTAATGGCCCATAGGATTAACATAGCAGGCGTCCCTGGCTGTCCCATTCAGTTTGAATGGGACTGCCAGGGACCCCCACTGTTAATCCGATGGGCCATTAGTCTGTCTGCAGAAATGTTGCAGCATGTACCCAGCATGTACCCAGCATGTACCTGGGTCTTGTTGGTGATTGCCCCAGATTTGTTTTAGAATACTCGTCTGCACTACAGTAGTACCCTTATTCGTTCATCTCATAATATTGCCCTATTGTTGATGAGTATCCCACTATAACATTCTGTTGAGGATTCAAAGGCAAATATGTTTTAAGACAAAATGTGACAAATATTATTGTGTTCTACATTACAACATATGATCATAGATAAGTCCTTTGAGTATGGGATGACTTGAGATTTGTTTGGGCTTACAAACATGATAAATCATAGGTGTAAAAAAAATGTACCGCTTTTTATGAAGATCAGTTGGCTGGTTTAGTAGTCTCCATTGCAGGTTCTTGGTCAACCAAGGGGTTAATACACCTCAGTGCTGCATTCGGGGGCCCACGACATTATTCTTCACAAGCCCTCAGTGATAAAGTGTGTGACATTACACATAATAACATTGGAGAAAAGCACAATTCCCACATTTTCCAGCCCGTGGTTCTCATTCTTATTTCCTGTGTTCCAGCAAAAATATATTGCTCGATCAGCATTTTCAGCCGAAGCTCTCAGATTTTGCCATGGTCCATTTAAGGTCTTACCTGATAAATCACACTTATACCATAAAGATGGATTATGCCACCCGCGAGTTCCTGGGATACTTGCCAGAGGAGTACATTAGGAGGGGAAAGCTGTCGGCTAAAATCGATGTATACAGCTATGGCATTGTAAGTATGTGAAGAACCACATTTAACTCCTTTATTCCAGATAATCAATTGTGTTTGAGGAGTTTGCTCTTCACCTGCAGTTATATTATTTGTTTTTGTACCATGTGCTGAAGAGCAATCTATAAAAAGCACAGGCCATCTGCAATACCACAGCCATCCAAGGGCAGGGTCATCACAGATTGGTGATTGGCCCAAATATTGCCAAGACCTCTCTGGTGTATTATTTATTACGACATAAAATTCTATTGTTTCTAGAAAATCCACATGTAACTACTACTACTCCCTAGTCGATATTAATATAGCTATTTGCAGCACATATATCTTAAAATGTACATGTTATCTCATACACTCAAATCGAACTGGTTTATACACATGTGCTTATGGGTCTTACCACATCTTCTGGTTTCTATCTCCCACTCAAAGAGAAGTGAGGGGGGAGACATCACAGTTCAAATCTGTGTATATTAAGCTAAATCAGGGGAAATAGCCTCAGTGATTTTATAAGAGGGGATTATTTTTGCAAACCTGTTGCATGAGGTTTTCGATTAATGTTTTGCACAACATATCATTCCAAAATAGTGCTCTGACTGACTAAATCCATTGGGTTCGTTCTTAGATTTGCTTGGATAACCATGTAGCCACATTTGGTATATTACTGTACATACTGTAGGAGTTAATTTTGTTGTGTATTTTCTAGCTGATTATGGAAATTCTAACCGGATGTAAAGCAGTTATTGAAGGATCAAAAAACATATTTCTGGTAAGACTGAACCCTGTAAATGTATCTAGTTATAGCTAGTTTGTTAAAAATATGAGCACTGATGCAGTATTTGTTTTATATACTGTACAGTATGTTCACAGTTATATATACAGCTCAATCCCGTTATAGCGCGATCCGTTACAACGCGAATCCGCTTATAACGCGATGCTAGCGTGGCTCCCAATTTTTGTATTTATGAATACTTTACCACACCATTATTGGCATCTTAAATACTTTATTGTACAATGCATACAATTGTACATTATTTCTAACGCGATCCGCTTATAACGCGATGTGATTGTTTGGAAACCAAGCACAGCGCTATAAAGGGGTTGAGCTGTATGTGTACTTTTTAAAGTAGATTTAAAAAAATGAGACACCGTTTATAAGAAATAGTGTGAACTAATTAAAAATACTAAATATTATACAATGTGACAAAAGCACCATACGCTGCCCAGCTTTGTTCTACGGATGTAATTAATGTTTTGCATGTATGTTGTTTTAATAGAGGGATTTGATGTGGGACCTAATGGAAAAAAGTGGAGTTGAATCTCTCCTTCCATTACTGGATAAGAAGGCTGAGATCTGGCCCCAAAGTGTTGCACACAAGCTTTTGAGCTTATCAATTGAATGTACAACATCGCGTGACAAACTTAGACCCACTATGGACGAGGTGAGGGTTAATTCTCTTATTTTTCTGTTGTCATATTAACAGTAATCATGGGTGATTTACTGATCTACCAGCTCTGGCTTCTCCCTCCCGTGTTTGAGCGTAACGCGCATAACTCAACTGCTAATTTCTCACACACTGAAGATCCATAATGTTCTCTGTATGGTTTCTATAAAACACACCCTGCTTGTGATGCTCTGAGCTCCTGTACAACAAAAGTCAATCTTTCTTAACATCAAAACTCATCTCTGCCCACGTCATTAGTGTTCTATTCTCCAGCAGAAAGTGAGAGAGTTAGAGAGATTTTGTTTATCAGCATAGTGCAACTGGCACTGAGGAAAAAGCCGTGTCCATGTTGGGACCCAGTGCTGGCCTGTCAGATGTTGATTATGTACAAGAGCTGCCTGAGCCTTTTTAATTCAATAGGACAATTAAATGTAGCTGTTCATCAGGGCCTAATGGCATAGAGGGTCTATGTATCAACATAGAAAGAAGTGTGTTTAGACACACTGCTGTTTTGAGGAGCAGAGCTGTGGCATATGTAAGTCCAGTTTCTTATATCTGATGCAGTATGTTAAGCTTACGCCGCTTCACATATGGAGGATATTGTGCACCAAATAAAAGGCAAAAAGAATGTCGCAGAGTCGCAGAATGTGACATCTCATTATAATATCTGCACCATGCAACTCCTCCTACTTACACTCCCCAAGGGGCAGGCTATGGAAGGCGGAGAAAATTGGAGCAAAATGCTTTGAAGGTCAAAATGCCCCATTTTTGCTCCAAAATTGCCTTGATACATAGACCCCATAGAGTTTTGCGAAGAGTACATAGCAGATGCCATTGGACACAGCTCACCCAAGTTATGAATACACACACACACCACACATTTTACAGGATACTCTGACAGCACAGTTTAAAAAAAAAAAAAAAATGTGGGTTTGTACATTACAATGTAGTGTACTCGATGCTACCAATAACTAACTGTCACTTTCTGGCTACAGTTTTTGAATATATATATATTGCATCTCTTCCCAGCCTTTGTTTAAAAGCTGTGTTTAAAGCAGCATGCATTGGCTTAAGGATTGCTCATGTAATGTGAGCTTGAGACAAAAGGTGGCACTGTGTGCTCATTTGCATGTCATTTCCCAGAATCCCTTGCTGCAGTGGAAGTGCTGTGTGCTGGGTGATGGTGAAAGGCAGGGTTGCAGACCTGTCTAAGACATGCAAATAAGCATACAGTAATATTTACAGTTGCTATATATATATATATATATATATATATATATAGATCAGTCAAATACTGCATATTCTACATTTAATGCAATTTATTGTTGTCCCTCTAGGTTCAGGAAACAATAGACAACTACAAGTATACTTGTCAGTGCAATAAAGATCAGCCTAAGTCACTCAAGTGTGTTCCACCTCACTCCTGTCCTGCCCAAGCCACTTTTATTCAACGCGTCCCTTCCAATGTTCCGATAGAGAGTGATGAAAGTCAGGATTATCCTGTTCGTCTGCCCCAAAGCCAGAGACCACCAGAAACTCCATGCGAATGTAGCCAGTCTGAAGTGACATTCCTGGGAGCCACCATGGAAGCAGCGGACTGCAGGGCTGCACGGAAAGCCATTCCCTCATTGATACCCAGTGATATTCCTGTGTGTGCCGCCTATTTATTACAGCTACCTGAGCCTTCCTTTATCAGCCGGCCAGTGGAATGCAACTGCTCATCAGGACCAGATAGCACGAAGTTCTGTGAAGAGTGCATGACAAATGGTTTTGGACCCCGCTTATCCAATGCGAGTTGAAGGCGTTAAAGCTAAAGATTGACACTGCCCTGCAGGTTTCAACTTTACCGCTCAAGGGACACACAGCAAAACAGCTTTACAAACAGTGACAATCTGTCCAGCAGTGGAAGTGTTAATGGAAACTTGCAGGGGAGGGACAGCTAGGACATGAGGGGGAGAAGAGAGAGACATGAGGGGAGAAGAGAGAGACATGAGGGGGAGAAGAGAGAGACATGAGGGGGAGAAGAGAGAGACATGAGGGGGAGAAGAGAGAGACATGAGGGGGAGAAGAGAGAGACATGAGGGGGAAAAGAGAGAGACATGAGGGGGAGAAGAGAGAGAGACATGAGGGGGAAAAGAGAGAGACATGAGGGGGACAAGAGAGAGACATGAGGGGGAGAAGAGAGAGACATGAGGGGGAGAAGAGAGAAACATGAGGGGGAGAAGAGAGAAACATGAGGGGGAAAAGAGAGAGACATGAGGGGGAGAAGAGAGAGAGACATGAGGGGGAAAAGAGAGAGACATGAGGGGGACAAGAGAGAGACATGAGGGGGAGAAGAGCGACATGAGGGGGAGAAGAGAGACATGAGGGGGAGAAGAGAGAGAGAGACATGAGGGGGAGAATATAGAGAGACATGAGGGGGAGAATATAGAGAGACATGAGAGACACAAGGGGGAGAAGAGAGAGAGACATGAAGGGGAGAAGAGCGAGACATGAGGGGAAGAAAAGGGAGAGACATGAGGGGAAGAAAAGGGAGAGACATGAGGGGGAGCGCGCATGCGCAGAGGACTCCACAGCAGCAGCATAGGGCGACACACAGAGACACACACAAGAAATTCAGTTAGTATAAATATAGAAGTGCAAATAGCAAAAACAGGGAGTTTGTGCCGAGCTCGCACGTTCTAAGTCACACTTCTTTGCGTTTTATGTTTTTATTTTTCATTGAAAACATCACCATCACAAATACAATTTCTGTGACAAAACAGGGACAAAAGACAAAGAAGTTTCACTTAAAATGCACGTGCACACACACACTTTTTATTGTAATTGAGTAAAATCTCTGCAGCCTATTTCTTTGGTGTGTTTGACACACCTGGCTGTGAGAATGCAGGAAGGGGGAGCGTAGCATGAACGATTACATTTATATATATTCATTTTGTGTTATGATGTTACACTGTTATATTTTGGTATTTTATGTATTATCTTTTTGTATTTTAAATATTATATATATATATATATATATTTTTTTTTAAATATTTGAATTGTATATTAAAGTGGTAAAAATGAGTAATTGATTTCCCTTAATACAGTGTGGAGATAGTGCTTAATGAAATATATAACTAGCTACCACCCACATTATTAATCAGTCAAGTCCTGGGTTTTGGATGTGTTCAGAACTAGCTGTGGGAATCAGCTCTGCAGATTTGCACCAAACTGCCTGTAACTGAAGATTTTTCTTTTGTTCCTGTATCCTTCGTCTTGAGAGAAGAAAAATAAATCCTCTTTATTTCACTGAATGTGAAGAAAAGTCTGCGCCCGTCTGTTGAACCCTCTCGCAAACTGAATTTGAAAAGTGTTGTCACCTCTAATAACAGTCAGAATAGTTAGAAAGCATGTGTAACCACATTAAGGGGCCCAT
This sequence comes from Ascaphus truei, assembly GCF_040206685.1. Taxonomy (NCBI): domain Eukaryota; kingdom Metazoa; phylum Chordata; class Amphibia; order Anura; family Ascaphidae; genus Ascaphus; species Ascaphus truei. The sequence goes on along the minus strand of NC_134487.1, from coordinate 101,279,256 downwards.
TCAGGTAGCTCCGATAAGCTCGCTGCCATATCTATCGAGTTGGCATGTTCCTACCTCGCGGGCTGACGTTTCTGTTATCACGGTATTCAGAAGGAGTTATCGCGTGTCAGATACCGTTCAGTAGGAAAATGCCAATACCGATTGACTTAGCAGTTGCTTTTTTCAGAGTTCTGCCCGTGCGATCTGCCTGCTTCTCCCTGCGCAGCTCTTAAAGGCGATCGCACTGTTTTTATTTGCATTTTATTAACATATTACTGAAGCAGGGAGTCTCTGGACCTGACCCCCATTCATTTCCGGTCCGGGGACCCCCTGCTTCCTGAGATACAGGGTGTACATAGGGGGTGCCGGTATCTCCAGCAAATTTAATTCTCCTGTGTTACGTGACGCAGGAGAATTAAACTTGCAAGAGATACTGGCACCTCATATTGAGAAAAGACAAAGAGGATTTGGGGAGCCCAATATGAATGATATGGGGATATAGTAACCCCTGTGGATGAAAACAAATGCGGGTGCTGTGCTTGGTGCTCCAAGGGTCTAAACCCCAATTAGAGCATCAAGCTAAAGAAATAAAAATGATAAATAAGATACATCTCACTCACACGGCCCTGTGTGAGCGCTGTTGTATAATGGTGTCTTTGGATCTTCTAAGGAGTAGCCCAGAGAGTCGTCTTCCGCTTCTGTATCCTGGCTTCTGGTAGGTAATCTCCTCCGCGGTATAGATATGCACATGTACAGCACAAGGGGCTAAATGACATTCCCTATGGTCACTTTAGACGAATTAAACGGAACTGTACAGATAATCATGTTTTTATTGAACAAACAGACGTTTTAAAGAAGAGGTTTTTAGAAAGGGAATATAAAGCTGGAACCATAGAAGCTGCAATTGAGAGAACGAAAACAGCCGAACGTGACGAGCTACTGAGACCTACAGTAGAAGAGGGAAAGAAAAAAGAGAGATTGAGGTACCATTCATCACACAGTATAACACTGAGGCCAACAAAATTCGCAGTATATTGAAAAAACATTGGCATGTGGTATTAAAGGACCCTGTTTTAAAGGATCATGTTCCCACCACCCCAAGGGTGAAATTTAAGAAGGCTGCAAATATTAAGACCAAGCTGGCACCTAGTGTCTTTAGAAGGGAGGAACCAGTAAGGAACACAGGGTGGCTCTCCCAGGCCTTGGGTTTTTATGGGTGTCTCTCCTGTAAGGCCTGTAAACAGGTTTCAAAAACAAATAAATCTGAATTCTCATCCAAAATTAACTAAGGAGACTTTTAAAATTAAACAATTACTTAATTGTCGCATGAATTTCATTGTGTATCTTCTGGAGTGCCCATGCGGTCATTCATATTGGGCTCCCCAAATCCTCTTTGTCTTTTGTCTATATTTAAGGATCCCGGATAGATCCTGGTGGGGTTTGAGCCTTAGGAGGAAACTCCAAACACAGGGGGGAAACTATCCCCCAGAGCGGGCATCATATCTATATTATCTCCACGTTTTATTTAAGAGCGCCCAGGTACCATGTGTTCTTTTCTACCCCATATTTCGGCCTGTGCTTGATGGGTGACAAGATCAGAATCTGCGAGTTGCAGCCGCGATGTGCATATCAAAGCTACCTGAATAGCTCGACGTCTGAAAAAATGCGAGTTAGAGCATTTTTCTTACTACTGCTCGGTTCGTCTGAGTGGGAGCGCTACCGATCCGGAAGAAGCAGTTTTAGAGTGAGTTTGGCATGTTATCTGAGCTTTCTCAATGGCTAAACATGCAAACTCGCTACAAAGGTGCTCAAAACTGTCCAAGTTACTTATCAAAGTTTACTTTATAGGCCCTATACCTGAATATGACTTTTAAAGAAAATGAACAAATTATACTAGTATACAGTATTTAAGGCTTATTAAACTTAGGCCAAAATAATACCTCACAAATGTGTTTTGCCAACCTTGGAACGATGAAAGGATTTCAGCGCAGCCAACAACTGTGGCAAAATAGCAGGACTGGAACATTAACTGCACTAAACCATGACAGATAAGAATGGCACATATTTATATGCTGTTCCATCTATTATGCAGCATAATTCCTGTTTTTATAGTGTCATGCAAAAGTCACAATGTTTTTATTTTACTTTTATGATTTTTGGAGGAGAAAGCGATGTATGTAATTTCAGGACAAATATTCCCAAAATACATATTTCCCTAATATAACTAGCGTACCTGGCTATACTCATATTACAATGAAAAGCAAATGTTTTATTTATTACCTTCTGTTTTTGTTGTGTTGTCACATTTTAAGATGGAGATGCATCTTCTGCAAAACTGGTGCAAGAAACTAGATTTGTCAGCAGAAAATCCCAATTCTCTCAGATCCCGTTGAGAACAATGAGATTTTCTGCTTTGCTGTCTATTTGCTACATTTTTGCCCTAGTTTTGCAACTGGTACATCATTTCTGAGTCTCTTTCCATCATTCAAAATTATTCAGTGATGGCTTATGTTTCAAGTACTCTAGTGTAATGGTACTCAGTGTTGGGTACCATTATTTGTTTGTTTAGCAGCCTAAACTTCCACATATTAAAGTTTAACTCTGCCTTCTTGTAAATTCCTTTATGATATTAGGGGGCGGGTGGGGGGGGGGGGTGGAACAGACACATACATTCCTCTGTGGTCAGTCCACAGGATTCCACCCAGGGCTCTTTGAGCTGAACGTAGAGGCATGTATATGCCTATGTGTTCAACCCACTTATTTGGAGCCAAGTATACATCCCCCTTAATTTAGCATCAGAATGATCTAATTAAAGAGTTTAATATTTGGTCTAGAGCTCATGTATACAACTCTTAGACCTGTGATCCCAGAGCTACGCATACAACAAACAGAAAGAGAAAGAGAGCAGAAACACCCAAAGCGTAATTCAATGTAATATACAGGAAGATAAAAACATGGATCACACTCACAATGGTTCCATAGAACAGATACTTTCACAGTCTTAAGGGCAGTGTGGAGCCCCAGCGCTGGAGATCTAAATCTGCCACCCTAGGCACTTACATATACTGGCCGTCTCCTTACAGCCGCCCTCCTCTTTCCGATTCACAGCGTTAAACGACGACGCAGACGTCACCAAAGTGACATCATACGGCGTCTTGTTGGTGACGTCTGCGGCGTCATTTGACGCTGTGAATCTGAAACAGGAGGAGGGCGGCGGCAAGGAGGCGCCCAACATATGTAAGTGACTTCCCATCAGGCCCGATAGGCCCAGGAGCACGCAAATGTATATGGGGCGGACATTTTTTCCGCCCCCCAAATGTTGCCGCCCCAGGCCTAACTGGAAATCTGCCACGGGGAGCCCTTCAGATTGTTGACCTTGCTTGTCTCTCCAGATAAGTTTGTCCGCCTGGGTTCTTTGGTGACGTCACTCAGTGTTTGTTTGTTGAATTTCTGTATGCTTATAGGAGTCCATGTTAAAATGGACATGAGGCAAAAGGTGACACTGTGTGCTCATTTGCATTTTGCAGAAATCCCATAATGAGCACTCAAACATGTACAAAAAGAATAATAAATGTATTAATAATATAAAATATTCTTGAGAAAGGTCCCAGAGGGGACCGAAACGCTGAGTCAATAAATGTCACTTCTTTGCCTATAGGAGAGCCTGTCCCTTTTTTCTGTATCTTTTTGGACAGGATGCACCCTCCCTTTACCTTTATTTTTTATTTTGTTTTGTGCGTGCCCTGTTTCTGATTTTGTATTTATAATATACAGTACATATATTTGTCTTAAAATCATTACTTGGGAATTGTTACACAACTGCTGTACATGTGATTAAAGCTCCCTTGTGTTGCTTTATAACTTGGAGATATTATCTTTTGTGGTTAGACACTCTTGTATTTGTTTTTTAAGCAGTTTATATTTTTAAATAGCCTATTGATAATATTTTAACACATTTGTTGATCCGCTGCGATATAGCTCACGAGCAGTGGCGTAGCTAACCATGGGGGGCCCGCGCAATCGGCATGCCAGCTGCTAGTGCGCATGTGCGACCGGCGTTTGCCGTGTGGGCCACCAACAACGCGGGTCCCCAGGCTACAGCTCCGCCCCTGCTCACGAGATATTCTGTACCTTGTGAGATATTTTTCACATTATTTTGCACAATTTATATATATATATATATTTTTTACACATTTTGCGATATACTTCGATACAATTAGAGCATTGTTTGAGATACAGATTTATTAAACTACCATAAGATAACATTGAGGTTACAATACATTGATATATTTTTTTATTTTAATATAACTCTTGGCGAGCGCATCTTTTCTGTTATATAACTCACACGCACGCTGATTCCCTTCAGTACCGCAGTTACACGTTTGCATGAAAGGCCAGGAGTCAGGTTGAACTGTAACAAAGAAGCCTTCACACTCCACGCGGTGGCACTTTGACTCCGCAAGACAAGCTCAGCAAACTGAGACAGCTGCATAGGACTCAAATATTCAGCTTCATGTTCAATATTTTACAGTGTTTTGTGTCAATTTAATGAAATCTGAAACTCAGCCAATGGTTTTGTGCATAGAAGTGCTGCTGTAATGGCAACTATTCAGAAGCTCATATACTATATAATCATGGTGCCAATAGTCATTTTTAAACCTCCATTTCATTGTTAGGAAAACCTGCAGGGTATTGCTTTGCCAAGAATTTTAAGGCACAGCATAATTTCAATAAAACAAGGCAGTATAGCTACTGCTAGATGGGTGTAATAGTTCAAGTCGTTCAATTGAGATGCAGATGGCTATTGTGTATCTGTATGTTACTTAGCATTTTACTAACTATTGATAATTTAAAGGTGTATTTACTAAATAAAATTGCAAAGACGAGGTTCTAATAGAAGTATTATGCACCCTGTTTTATTTTACTATGGGCTAGCTAGGACCTAAGTGGAACTTGAACTTAAAACTGGAGCTGGATGGTGGGACCACTTCTAATTATTTATGACAAAAAAAATGTTTTAATACTTGTATCAGATTAAATTAGACTGCACAACATAAACAGACACAATTGCCAACAGATTGTAAATGGTGGTTTTATTTTTGATACTTATATTTTATTGATTTTTCCAAAATACAATAATCATACAAAAATTAGGTTGCACAGGTGGGGGGGAGGGGGGTGGAGACATGTTGGAGGGAGAGTGCAAGGGCTCCGAGATCAAATCAGTTTGAAATATACATGTTGGTGCAATGTTACAAAGTTACAAGTCTTACCCCCCCCCTACTGTTAGGGGGGGGCGGGGGGTGGGGGCATGGTGAGACAGGGCTGGCATGGTTCTGCCAAATGTAGGACTAAGGAGCTGTCCAATATCTGAGCGGCTGAGTCTCGGATACAATGATAAATCATCCACAGCAGCCAGACCTTATCAGTGTTATGTCGGTGCTGCCCCCAGACCAGACCCGTCCCCTGAGCTGAAGGGGGAAGTGGTAATACACACACCCGCAGCAAAGGGAGTGTGTCCGGAGTGTGGTATGAAGCGTTGCCAGGCCAAGAGTAGTAAGGTCGACAATACTTGCCGGTACCGGTTGTAGAGATAGAGTGAATGATGCCTTGCCGAAGTCAGGGAGTGGAGAGTGGAGATAGGTCGTAGTCCAAGCCGTGTTCAAGGGGTTACCAGAGTGAGCGTTGTCCAAGGAGTGCCGAGATCGAGAGCCAGAGGGGGTAGTCGTACGAGCTGCGTCAGAACCTGTGAAAACACTGAGAGAATCCAGAAGTACTTCCATACAGAGACTATGTCGAGCAAAGACTGAGAGCATAGAGGAGCTAGATAAAGCAGGAAGGTCCAATTAGGAACGGAGGCGGGACAGGAAGAGCTACAGGGAGACACTGCAGATTGGTGCAGGCATAACAGGCCAGGTGAGTCTTGTTAGTAACCTGAGTATGCCCGTTCAGTGTGCGGGGGCGGAGCCTGAGGTCCGGGGGACGGGAATAAGAGTGTGCAGACTGAGCGTGCTCCGTAACTCGTGTACGCGTCTGAACCGAGCCAGTGGATGGTGCAGGTGTGTGTGCAAGAGGGCGTGGGCGCGCCCGGCGCTGAGCAGAGGAATCGCCGAGGGGAGTGATCCCGCGACGGCGGCCAGGGGCGAGGAGCCGTGGAGGCCGGTAAGGCAGGATTGTTTTGTGTGTCCAGGGGCTCCCTGCGGGGAGGGAGTGCTCTGTGTGGGGAGCGAGGAGAACGCCGATTCCTGACAGTACCCCCCTCTTCAGGAACGGCCTCAGGACGGTCCAAGAACGGTTTCTCTGGAAACTTTTTCCTGAAGGACTTAAGAAGGGCCGGGGCATGAATGTCCTTTGAAGGTACCCAGGATCTCTCTTCAGGGCCAAAGCCCTTCCACTGCACCAAGAACTGGAGCTGACCCCTGGATAGGCGAGAATCCAAAAGAGAGTGAACTTCGTATTCCTCGTTATTTTGTACAGTAATGGGATCCGGTTTACGAGTCTGATCCGGAAAGAAGTGACTGGAGATAAATGGTTTTAAGAGGGACACATGAAAGACATTGGGAATCTTCATACTGGGTGGTAGTTGGAGCCGGAATGCCACGGGATTGATTTGTTCACAAATAGGGAAGGGACCCAGGAACTTAGGTGCCAGTTTAGGAGATGGTACCTTGAGGTGGATATTCCTAGAGGATAGCCATACCAAATCCCCTGGTTTGTAACTGGACGCCGAACGACGACGACGATCGGCCTGTAGTTTCGATCTGCGGGAGGAGTTGAGAAGGGTAGACTGAATCCTGGACCATGCGGTTTGGAGGGAAGAAATGCATTAATCTACGGCTGGTACTCCAGAAGGAATGTTGGGGATGGGAAGACAGGGAGGGTGGAACCCATAATTTATAAAGAAGGGCGACTCCCGGGTGGACTCGTTTTTTGCAGAATTGACGGCATACTCTGCCCAAGAGAGGAGTTGAGCCCAATCATCCTGGAAATCGGATATAAAACATCTCAGGTACTTCTCCAGGGATTGATTGATTCTCTCCATTTGTCCATTGGACTGAGGATGATAGGCGGAAGAGAAAGAAGAAGAGATGCCCAATCTCTTCGTGAAAGCTCTCCAAAATTTGGATACGAACTGAGAACCTCTGTCAGAAACAATGGACGAAGGGATCCCATGAATCCGGAAAATCTGCTCCGTAAAGATATCAGCAAGGGCGGGGGAGGTGGGTAATCCTTTAAGTGGAATGAAATGGGACATCTTCGAGAACCTGTCCACGACCACCAAGATAGTGTTCATTCCTCTGGACCTGGGCAACTCCACGATGAAGTCCATAGAAATGTGGGACCAGGGGCGGTCGGGAACTGGAAGGGGTAACAGAAAACCCTGAGGCTTTTGACGGAGAGTCTTGCTTTGAGCGCACGTGGGGCATGCGCGGGTAAACTCCAGAATATCTTGAGACATCCTTGGCCACCAGAAATTCGGACGAATGAGATCAGTAGTCTTCTTAAAACCTGGATGACCTGCAGATTTAGAGGAGTGACCCCAAGACAGGACCTCTGGAACAAATTTGGATGGTACAAAGAGTTTGTTGTCGGGAATGACCAAGTCCTTGGGAATGCGTCTCTGGGAGTGCAAAATCTTGTCAAGATTCTTGAAAGAAGACGTGGCGAGAATCCTCTCATGTGGAAGGATAGTCTCCAAAGATTCCTCTGACCTCTCTTCAGAAGAATGTATTCGGGAGAGTGCGTCTGCCTTTACGTTCTTGGTCCCGGGGATATAGGAAAGGTGAAAATCGAATCGAGGAAAAAAAAGAGCCCAACGAGCCTGTCGTGGACCAAGGCGTCGAGCGTTCTCTATGTAAAGAAGGTTCTTGTGGTCCATGAGAATAGTAAACGGTTCTTTCGACCCCTCCAGCAGGTGTCTCCAGTCTTGAAGAGCCATCTTCACGGCCAGAAGTTCCCTGTTACCCACGTCATAGTTCCTCTCGGCAGACGAGAATTTCTTGGAAAAATATGCACAAGGATGTAACTTATCTTGGGGCGTGGGTCTCTGGGAAAGAACGGCACCAGCGCCGCAATCAGAAGCGTCGACCTCCAGGATGAAGGGAAGTTCGATGTTGGGATGACGGAGAATAGGTGCGGATATAAAGGCTTCCTTGAGTGTCTCGAAGGCGGAGATGGCCTCGGATGACCAAGCAGAAGGATCAGCTCCTTTTTTGGTGAGCGCAGTGAGGGGTGCCACAATGGTGGAAAAACTCCGTATAAACTTACGATAGTAATTAGCGCACCCTAAAAAACGTTGTATGGCCTTGAGAGAGTTGGGTCTTGGCCATTCAGTGACTGCTTGAAGTTTACCGGAGTCCATCATAAACCCCTCATCGGAAATGATGTACCCCAGGAACGGAGTAGAGGTCTGATGAAAGGTGCACTTCTCCAGTTTGGCGTACAAATGGTGTTCACGGAGACGGGAAAGGACGTAGGAGGTGTGGCGTATATGGTCCTGGAGATCTTTGGAAAAAATCAGGATATCATCCAAGTATACAATAACAAAAATATTGAGTACCTTACGAAAGACGTCGTTGATGAAATCCTGGAAGACAGCGGGAGCATTACATAAGCCGAAAGGCATTACCAGATATTTGTAGTGTCCACTACGCGTGTTGAAGGCCGTCTTCCATTCATCCCCCTTCCTGATGCACACCAGGTTATAGGCACCACGTAGATCAAACTTGGAAAAAATCTTGGCCCCCTGTAATTTATCGAACAGTTCGGTAATAAGGGGAAGGGGGTAATGATTTTTAATAGTGATGTGGTTTAAACCCCTGTAGTCGATGCAAGGCCTCAACGACCCGTCCTTTTTCTTGACGAAGAAAAATCCAGCCCCTGCTGGGGAATTGGAGTGACGAATAAAGCCTTTCTTGAGATTCTCCTGGATATATTCATCCATAGCGTGAGATTCTGGTAACGACAAGGGATAGGTTTTGGACTTGGGTAGGGAGTAACCTGGAACTAGATCGATCGGACAATCGTAAGTCCTGTGTGGCGGCAAGAGGTCTGGCTGTACCTTATTGAAAACGTCCCGGAATTGATGGTAAACGGAAGGTAGAATAACTTCGGGAACAGAGGTATTGGCCAGCAGTTGATGAGTCTCGCCTGACCTCGGCCTCCAGGAAATGGGAGCAGAGGAAGTCCAGTCAATGAGAGGATTGTTAAGCTGTAGCCAAGGAAGACCAAGGGTGATGGGTATCCCAGGAGCGTGAATGACATCGAGAACTAAAATCTCCTTGTGCAGATGTGAGGACAGAAGCAAGGGAGCCGTCTCTAAGGAGATGTGGGCCGGGGTAAGAGGACGTCCATCGATACCGACGAGTGCGATGGGAACCTTCTTTCTCACGAGTGGTATGCGGTTTAACCTGGCGAATTCAAGATCCACGAAGTTTCCTCCAGCTCCTGAGACAATGAAAGCGGCGGTAGAAGTCTTGAACTTATCGCCTGAAAGGGAGACTAGAAATGTAAGTTTCTTAGGGAGTTCACCTTTAGAAAGGGGACGTGGAGACATTACACCCAGAGAGAGCCCCTCTGTACTCACTGGGTGTTCCTGTTTCGCGGACGCAGAGGACACTCCCGAACCAGATGTTCCATGGATCCGCAGTAGAAACACAATCCCCCGGCGTGGCGGAACTGCCGTATCAGTGTGTGTATGCGTTGTACCCCCAATTGCATTGGCTCTGGCAACTCCAGTGCAGGACGAAGAGGTATGGTAGCACTTGGGGGAGCAGGAGTGTTGCTGGGAGTACTGGAGAATGGAACTTGAAAGTTATGGACGCGAGTGCGCTGACGCTCTGAGCGGCGTACCTGGATACGTTGATCCACTCGGACAGCCAAATCAATGAGGACCTCCAATTGATCCGGCCTGGATTGGCGAGAGAGTTCATCCTTGATGGGATCTGCCAGGCCTTGCCAGAACATGGAGACGAGAGCCTCTTGTCCCCAGTTAATCTCGGCTGCTAGAGTCCGGAATTCCAGAGCATACTGCGTCACCATTCGCCGTCCCTGAGTGATCTGGAGGAGAGAAACAGATGCCATCTCCCGACGAGCGGGAGAATCGAATACTTGTTGAAACTCGGCTTTAAATGCCGGGTAATCTTGGGTAAGGTCAGAACGTCGCTCCCAAACCGGGGAAGCCCAAGCCAGGGCGCTGCTAGTGAGGAGGTTATAAATGTAGGCTACCTTCTTGCGATCAGTATTGTAGAGATGGGGGGCCATTTCAAACTGCACCTCACACTGGTTTAGGAAACCCCTACAATCTTGCGGTTCACCTGCATAAGGCTTGGGGAGAGAAATCCTTACATCTGAGCTGCTAACTGCGCTTGCAGAGTGGGGGCTTACATCTGGCAGAGTCGCGGTCGGTACCCTGTCTGAGAGTACTGAGATCTGGCGTGTAAGTGCCACAATTTGATCCGCCATGGCCTGGTTTTGCTGAAACAGATTGGAGAGAAACTGTTGAAGTTCGGTCTGGTCTGCATCTTGTGGGCTCGACATAATGTTACGCCGGTGCTGCCCGCAGACCAGACCCGTCCCCTGAGCTGAAGGGGGAAGTGGTAATACACGCACCCGCAGCAAAGGGAGTGTGTCCGGAGTGTGGTATGAAGCGTTGCCAGGCCAGGTGTAGTAAGGTAGACAATACTTGCCGGTACCGGTTGTAGAGATAGAGTGAATGATGCCTTGCCGAAGTCAGGGAGTGGAGAGTGGAGATAGGTCGTAGTCCAAGCCGTGTTCAAGGGGTTACCAGAGTGAGCGTTGTCCAAGGAGTGCCGAGATCGAGAGCCAGAGGGGGTAGTTGTACGAGCTGCGTCAGAACCTGTGAAAACACTGAGAGAATCCAGAAGTACTTCCATACAGAGACTATGTCGAGCAAAGACTGAGAGCAGAGAGGAGCTAGATAAAACAGGAAGGTCCAATTAGGAACAGAGGCGGGACAGGAAGAGCTACAGGGAGACACTGCAGATTGGTGCAGGCATAACAGGCCAGGTGAGTCTTGTTGGTAACCTGAGTATGCCCGTGCAGTGTGCGGGGGCGGAGCCTGAGGTCCGGGGGATGGGAAGAAGAGTGTGCAGACTGAGCGTGCTCCGTAACTCGTGTACGCGTGTGAACCGAGCCAGTGGATGGTGCAGGTGTGTGTGCAGGAGGGCGTGGGCGCGCCCGGCGCTGAGCAGAGGAATCGCCGAGGGGAGTGATCCAGCGACGGCGGCAGGGGCGAGGAGCCGTGGAGGCCGGTAAGGCAGGATTGTTTTGTGTGTCCAGGGGCTCCCTGCGGGGAGGGTGTGCTCTGTGTGGGGAGCGAGGAGAACGCCGATTCCTGACAATCAGGAATCAGCAGGAATCCCTTAGGAAGCCTGTCATCCTCTCCATTTGGAGAATAGACCAAATCGTATTTGTTATATGCACCATGGAAGGGATATCTGGTTTTAGCCAGTGTAGGGCTAAAGCAAGCCTGGCTGTTGTCATGATGTTTAAGATTAGCTTGTTGGCATGCTTGTCAAAATCCTGAGAAGGCATATTTAGTAAACAGGACCATGGATACAGCGTTTCAGACATTTATACAGACATTTATTTCCAATGTATGTTCCCTAGCTCAAAGTAGAGACACCCTGGGACAGGACCACCACATCTGGAGAATATTAGCTGTAGCCAGGTCCTCCTCTTACCTCCGGGCTGCAGGAGGGGGGCGGCTACGGAGACGCCTCCGGTGGGAATGCAGGGAGATTGCGCCGTTGTGAGGGGGCTGCAGGAGTGGCGACCGGGTGGCCGGGAGCTCTGTGGTGGGACGCCGATAGGGTGCAGCCATTTTGGGCATCAGTGCTCATGTTCAGAAGCTAGTTGCGGCGGCCATTTCAGCTCGTGCATGCGCAGTAGCTTAGACGGAGTGGCAGCCATTAGACACATAGCTCCGCAAGGAAACTGCAACTCCCATGAGCCTCTGAGAGTAGGGACACATGATGCGAACCAGCCAACAGCGCAGCGGGATTCCCCTGCTTAGGAAAATATACATTTGGCACGCTCAGCAGGACCACACCAAGCGGAGCCAGGATAGAGAAGGGAAAGGTAGGGTCTGAGTGTCAGTGGCACTCAGACTAGGCCAGATACCCCCTTAGGTCCCAGATAGGCCCCACTCAAGTGAGCTTGTCGTTGCTTCAGGGAAGGCTCCAGATAGGGACGCTTCAGCATTTACTGAGTAGTGTCAGGGACACAGAGGAAGACGTCGCGTGGTGATTGCGGCCTGTAGTCTGGGACCAGACCATCTTCATTATGAGACTCTGAAAGGTGACACCTTCCTACCGGAGCTCACCCTACGCAGATGCGGATGACTGCATCACTGGATCAAGCAGATCCCTGCTGCTAAGTCGGCTGCACCGTGTACTGGAGTACCCAGCAGGTACCTCAACTAAGTGCACCAACATTCCACAAGATAGCGCTATCTCCTACACTTTGGGTGGGCCTTGACATTGGGAAAAAGACATCAGGGTATTGATGCCTGGCACCCAATGTACTTTGGGGACACTTACTGGTGGTTATTATACTGTGTGGTACAGGGTACTATTATTAGTGTGTACAGTAAAGGTTGATATATATATATATATATATGTATGTATATATGTATGTGTATACACACACGTGTGTGTGTGTGTGTGTGTGTGTGTGTGCGCATTACTGGTATTGTTCCTGGGAGTTGCTTATCCTGCTGCGTAAGGATCTCTATCAGGTGGAGGCGCTGCACCGAGACAGACACAGTCACCAAGTGGCGGAGTCTTAGGCCTTCTGTGAGCCAACAGGTAACGGCATTACCGGTAGCCCCTTTAGTTGTGGGGGAACCAGGGCAACATAGCCTACTGGCCACAACCCTTCGGGCAAATGGGAGAGGTTCCGGGGAACATCCTTGAGAACTGCACCAGGGTTAAGTACTATTGATAAAGAACCTTATATGCGTTTACTTTTTTTTTGTTGCAAATTCTTTTTATTGGAAATTGTGCAGACTTATACATGAAATACATGCTTTTCATGCATGATACAGTGGGTTTCTTATACATGTGTCTCTTTCGTACAATATTCGTTTTGAAAAAATTCCTTTTTATCTTTATTGTAGTAACACTTTAACCTTTAACTGAACTTGTGAACATTTTAACTGTACAATGTCAACCAATTGTCTCACTTTAACCTCTACTTCTACCCTCTTGGTAGTAAACTCCAGCTCTTGCTTTGGCTGTTTTAGGCCTTTGTCAGTCTGACTAAGATATTTATATAAAAAACTCTTCAATCTCATAGTTGTATAATTATACCCTCTTCGCCACTCCTGTACACCCCTTTCCCATCCGTCTGATGCCTTAAACAGTTTATTCCCCATGTCTTATGGTCCCATCAGTAGTCCTGTTATGTCCCTTCCCACCCCCAGGTCCTTGGCTGCTGAAATAGTGTACCTGTAGTGTTTAGAGTCTTATTGGGGGATTCCTTGTTAGTGTGCTTGTTTCATAACATGTTGAGGGTTGAAAGTTTTCTTGGATTTGTGCCTTTGTCTCATCTGACTGTGTGGCAAAGAAGCTTTCCCAGATTTGGAAGAATCGTTACGATTTATTTTCTTTGTCCGTCATTGCTTCCACCAAGTCTAATGTAAATATACCAAACATTTTTTTCTCTCCACAGCTGCAGAGATGGGGAAGTGTTATGTATCCATTGTTGTAAGATCATTTTCCTTGCGGCCATAGCTATGATTTGTTTGAGTTTCCTGTTATCAGTTTGGTCCCCTCTTGCCCCTTCAGCGTTTAGGTTTATAGTATTAAAAATCGCATATTCGGGATTTATAAGGATTGTTATATTTAGAGAATCTTTGCAGTACTCGCCTATTCTTGACCAGAACTCGAAGACCACTGGGCAGTTCCATAGGCAGTGTATAATATCTGCCTCTGTGGCGGCGCACTTTGTACATCTACTGTCCTGTGATCATTTTGCTTTGTATATAAATTTGTAGGATAAATATGTCCTATGTAGAATGTTATAGTGCATTTCCTGGTATACTGTGATGGGATGATTTTTAACGATTCCCCGAACTGTCTCATGATACTTAGTCTCAATACTTAGGTTTGGGCAGTCTATTAACCAAGCTCCAATTCATCATGTGTTATCATCAAAATGTAATGTTTTCTTCAGACATTGATAAAATTTAGATATTGAAATTTTCCTATATTTTGCCATGTGGAAAAGAGCGTCAAGTTGGTTGTCTCTATCTGCTGTTGATAAATTGTTTAGTGAGGTCAGCGCGTAGTGCCTGCCTTGTAAATATGCGAAGAATTGTGTGTTAGGTAGCGCATAGTTATCTTCCAGTTGCTGGAATGAGTAAATTGTGTGATTTAGTTTATGCCGGAGCTGCCCTATACCAAGGATTCCCTTCTTTTGCCAGTCTAAAAAAGAGTAATTCGCTTTCCCGTCCTGAAACTGCAGGTGTTTAGTAAGCGGTAGGAATAGCAACTTGTTTCTTTGTAGAGAGAGCATTTTCCTAGCTCTGTACTACGCTTTATATGTGCTAAATAGTAACAGATTTTCTTGTATAGCTCTTGGAACCTCCTGGGAAGGCATGTGTAACAAATATGCCAAGTTTATATCTGGGCACAGTTGTTGATCGATTTCATATGTTGTGAAATAGTTTGTATGGTTTATCCAGTCTCCCGCATATCTCAAGAGTGGCCAAATTGTACATTTTAAGTAAGGGTAGGTTTACACCTCCGTTTCTTTTATGTTGCTGTAGTTTTGCCATACTAATTGTAGGCTTTTTGTTTTTCCATATAAAAATTTGAAATGCTTTGTTTAGAGCTTTTTCGTCTTTATCTCTTATTATAATTGGCAGCATCTGTAGTATATATAGGATTTTTGGGAAGATTGTCGTCTTCACCAGGTGGCATCTCCCCAGAAATGTTACGCTTAAGTTCTGCAATTTTCGAAGCGTTTGTGTGATGTTATCTATCAATGGCCTGACATTAATATTATATAATTGATGGATATCACTCGGGATGAGTACCCCAAGGAATGTAATTTGATTTTTTGGCCCATTTAAATGAGAAGGGGCCCTACCACTATCTTTTTATTGTAATCTAGAGCTAGTGCCTCTGATTTTTCGTAGTTTATGGTAATGCCTGAGATTTTGCCGTATATTTGTATTGCCTCTATGATTGCGGGTATTGCCTTTTGAGGGTTTGAAATGAAAAGGAGCATATCGTCTGCAAATGCTGCGATTTTTAGTTCTTTGTCACCTATTTGAATACCCTTAAATTCCTCCATTTTTTTTAGGTGTCGAATTAGGGGTTCCAGAGCTATATCAAATAGCATTGGGAATAGGGGACAGCCCTGCCTTGTTCCCCGTTGTAACGTGAAAAGTTCAAAGTTCAGTGCATTAGGTGTGATATAAGTTTTGGGGGAGTTGTATATTGTTTGGATTAATGTTGCACACAAAAATTATCCAAAGGGATAAAGAAGATTCCTCTTATTGCACTCAATATTATATTATTTTAACAGATATAGGACAAAATTGTCCTAGAAAAACAAGTGTGCTATTGTTGCCTTAAGGGCTATCAGATCTGCTTGTTTTGCTAGGACAATTTTATCCTATATCTGTTAAAATAATATAATATTGAGTGCAATAAAAGGAATCTTCTTTACCTTTGGATAATTTTTCTGTGCTTCCAATTTATCCTCATGCACCTTATTATTACTACATATACACTTTCATTAAATAATATATCAGCATGAGCGGTTCTAAAACAATTTTTTGGATTAATGTTGTAAAGTTTCCCCCATAGTTTTGTGCCTGGAGAGTCCTGGTGATATGTGCCCATGTAATTTTGTCGAATGCCTTTTCGGCGTCTAAATTTACTATTATGTTGTTGGCTTTGGACTGTCCTGTTGTCAACAAATCTCCAATTATATAATGGAAGTCAATGGGAAAATAGGGTTTGATCTACAGAATTTTGCTTTGCGGACATGTTTTCAGTAATGTATCTGTTCAGTATATCATATATCTGTTCCTCTACTTAAGAAATTCCATGCTTCAACATTTTTTAAGCATTTATACAATCTGCACTGTGGTTTTTTTTTGTCACCATGGCTTTTTTTCCCAACTTATTTTTTATTGAAACTTTTGATGGGGTACAGAAAAAAAAAGGGAGGACCAGGGACAAAGTAATTATGCAATATGATACACCAGCAACATTTAGATGTACATACATTCAAGACAATCACCTTAGCGTTTTAGAGTTGTCAACCTTTGGGGGTTGAATTTGGCCCACAGAAGCATGTTGAAGTGTTCTGCTCTACACTATAATATAATCAATTATAATCAATTTTATACTAATGTACAAAGGTGATTGTCACTACAGTACATAAATAAAAATATGCATGCACACATAGATGCCTAAGAGTTAAGATAGATTCCTAAGAGAGTGACAGTAGACAAACAAATTCAGAGGACATGAATATGGTCAGTTGTGTGAAAAGGTCAAGATGTAAGTTTAAAGTGGGATTGAAAGTTTGTAAGTTTGATACCATAGTCAAGTTTGTGGGAAATTCTTCCACTTCCTCATGACCTCACTGAGTGCAGCTATCTTGATTATAATGGTATTAGAGGGTGTAAGAGACAGAAAGTCAAGACTCTTTCAGGTGAGACATTCCATGTACAGTATACTGTATGAAAGCTTTACAGATTACATTTAGAAGTGGGAAAACTAACTTACCCACTCAAGATACTGACATAAATATATTGGTCTTCAACAAATCATCCACCTAGCAGAACAAAGGACCACCTTACATGCCTCCCTATAGGTTAGAATGGTCTAAAACAGACACAAAACACTTCTTCCTAAGTGACTGCAATAGCAAATAGAAATATTATACATATTTTGCTGGTTTAAAAGATAACATTGATCTACATCAACATAGCAGGTTTCACACAACACTTGGTAACTTTTAGATTTATGTTATCTGTTCCATCCAATTGTATGCTCTAATATCATACTTTCATCTATCTATTCACTTCTCACGCTCTGAGATCTGCTTCCTCAGCTTGTGCCGACCTTGGTGATTTGCTGAATCTAACAATACAATTTTTCTTGCTGCGTATGTGAGAAATGCCTACTATCTGATTTTGGCAGTCTGTTTGTCATAAAAAGGAATAAGGGAGACAAAGTGGAGTCATGGTAGTTATTAGTAATATAATAGTTTCTGACATTTATTATAACCCATATATATCTATTGTGACAGAGTATAGACTCTGTATATATTAGTAGGAGGTTGCATTATGCCTTCTTTCCAGTATGCGACGAGTTAACTCCACTAGTTAGACAGGTCACAGTTTATCCTAATTAAGTGATCTCACCTGCTTTTAAAAAGGGGAAGAGGAAATGCCTCTGGGGCGGCAGTCTCTCCCAGGCACTGAGAGAAGACAGAGGAGAGCTGACAGACAGACACAGGCTGCTCATACTTATGCTGTCCCGAATGGAATAAAGCTCCCAGGTAAAGAGCCAAGTGGTATTGCCAAATACTGTTGGTCTGGTCTAGTTTAGTTAACCAGCAGGGGAGATAGGCTTAACTTTGTTTAGTTAGTTTCCCTAAAGGGGATAGGCTTTTGTTTATGTTTTGTTTTACTTAAAGGGACAGAGCACCTATTGTTTTGTTATATTTTTGGACAAATAAAACCACCAGCATATTATTTCACTAGAAGAACTGTGTTGCCTCCTCACTAACCACAGTCATCCTGCCACACTATATATATATAACATACATACTAAAAATTAGGAACTGAGGCACATTAGAAACATCATGCACAGAGGAACTTGGCTTGTTGTGGGTGCACGTAGAATGGTCGATGATCACGCGAGACCAGGAACATGTACAGTACATGTAAACAGAAAAGTTGTCAACAGCACTCCACTATAAAAATTTAGAAACAATTGGGCGACGTCTCGGGCACAAAAAGCCCTTTGTCAAGCTTGACCCGTGCCAAGATCTTCCTTCACTCGTCCTCTGTTGATTTCCTTGCAGGTGGGTTTTCCACCGGCCTCTCTGCTTCCCAGCAGGCTGTGTCTCCTCTCCTGCTCCAGATGTGCACGAGCGCACGTGACCAGGCTCCGGCGACTGCATGAGGAATTAGCTCTGCTCTCAGACAACTATGGTGGCTGTGAGCGCCCAAAACACATCAGACGCGTTTCGGCAATGCCTTCCACAGTGAGGGAAGATCTGCCTAACAAAGACAACAGGAGCTGGCAAGCTGTGCACCAATGCACTGCTGTAAAGCTCGTTTGTGAGTGTTCCTACTTTTATCTTTTCCTGTAATAAACATTATTATGCCATGTCTCTCTCTCTTTTCTTTAAGTGGAACAAGTGTGAAGATATACACCTATCATCTGGATCAAGTTAACCTGTGGATACTTTCTCCAAAGTGGACTTAATTTGCGGGACATTTTCACTTGGACATTTGTTTATGTAAGTGCACTTTTCAGAGATTGGATATATTTTGCACTGTATATAGGATAGTTGTGTATTGTATTGTATGTCTTTATTTATATAGCGCCATTAATGTACATAGCGCTTCACAGTAGTAATA
The DNA here is from genome assembly GCF_040206685.1 of Ascaphus truei. Lineage (NCBI taxonomy): Eukaryota > Metazoa > Chordata > Amphibia > Anura > Ascaphidae > Ascaphus > Ascaphus truei. The sequence continues at coordinate 101,260,637 of NC_134487.1, read as the reverse complement.
CACATGGTAATCAAATAAATAACAGATAATATAAATAACAGATCATGGGAATAAGTGCTTTAGACATAAAAGTAACATTAAGGAAGAGGAGTCCCTGCCCCGAGGAGCTTACAGTCTAATTGGTAGGTAGGGAGAACGTACAGAGACAGTAGGAGGGAGTTCTGGTAAGTGCGTCTGTAGGGGGCCAAGCTTTATGTATCATGTGTTCAGAATATCCACAGTGCTATTCATATGCTTCTTTAAGCAAGTGTGCCTTAAGGTGGGTCTTAAAGGTGGATAGAGAGGGTGCTAGTCGGGTATTGAGGGGAAGGGCATTCCAGAGGTGTGGGGCAGTCAGTGAAAAAGGTTTAAGGTGGGAGGGGGCTTTAGATACAAAGGGGGTAGAAAGAAGACATCCTTGAGAAGAACGCAAGAGTCTGGATGGTGCATAACGAGAAATTAGGGCTGAGATGTAAGGAGGGGCAGAAGAGTGTAAAGCTTTAAAAGTGAGGAGAAGAATGGAGTGTGAGATGTGGGATTTCATCGGAAGCCAGGAGTGGGATTTAATGAGGGGAGATGCTGAGACAGATCTAGGAAAGAGTAGCGTGACTCTGGCAGCAGTGTTTAGGATAGATTGTAGGGGAGACAGGTGAGAGGCAGGAAGGCCGGAGAGCAGGACGTTACAGTAGTCAAGACGGGAGAGAATTAGGGCCTGAGTCAGAGTTTTAGCAGTCGAACAACAGAGGAAAGGGCGTATCTTTGTTATATTGCGGAGGAAAAAGCGACAGGTTTTAGAAATGTTTTGAATGTGAGGGCCGAATGTGAGAGAGGAGTCGAGTGTGATCCCTAGGCAGTGTGCTTGGGCTACTGGGTGAATGATCGTAGTTCCAACAGTAATGTGGAAGGAGGTAGTAGGGCCAAGTTTGGGAGGAAGTATGAGGAGCTCTGTTTTAGCCATGTTGAGTTTAAGGCGGCAGAGGGCCATCCAGGATGATATAGCAGAGAGACATTCAGAAACTTTGGTTTGTACAGCAGGTGTAAGGTCGGGTGTTGAAAAGTATATTTGTGTGTCGTCAGCATAGAGGTGATAATTAAACCCAAAAGATGTTATTAGGTCACCTAGAGAGTGTGTACAGAGAAAAGAGAAGAGGTCCCAGGATAGAGCCCTGGGGTACCCCCACAGAGAGATCAATAGAGGAGGAGGTGTTAGCAGAAGAAACACTGAAAGTACGATGGGAGAGGTAGGATGAGATCCAGGATAGAGCTTTGTTCCGAATACCAAGAGTATGGAGAATGTGAAGGAGAAGAGGGTGGTCCACGGTGTCAAATGCTGCAGAGAGGTCGAGTAATATGAGCAGAGTGTAATGACCTCTGTCTTTGGCAGCATGGAGGTCATCAGTTATTTTAGTGAGGGCTGTTTCCGTGGAGAGAGCAGTGCGGAAGTCAGATTGTAGAGGGTCTATGAGAGAATAGGTGTTGAGAAAATGGAGCAAGCGAGAGAATACAAGACGTTCAAGGAGTTTAGAGGCATAAGGCAGGAGGGAGACAGGTCGATAGTTAGAAAGACAGGTAGGGTCAAGCTTGCTGTTTTTGAGTAATGGTATGACTGTTGCATGTTTGGAGGATGGAAAGGTTCCAGAGCAGAGGGAGGAGTTCAAAATGTGTGTGAGCGTAGGGATTATAGTAGGAGCAAGAGGTTTTAGGAGATGGGAGGGTATGGGGTCAAGAGGGCAAGTGGTAGAGTGAGAAGTGGCGATCAACAGCGACACAGTTGTGTTTTATAGGTTTAAACACATAGGGCCTCATGCAGAGAGCAGCGCTAATTATAATTGGAGAGGGGAATAAAATTTACCTTTATTGGAGAGTTTTTTTCTCCATATGCAGAAAGGGCATAAAACTGCATTTACAATCCTTTCTGCATATGGAGAGTTTCAACCAGCGCTATGAGCGCTGTTGAAACTAGTGGGGAAAAAATCGATTTATTTTTTTCCCCCTCCACCGGTCGCGGAGCGCCAGCTGCTTGGTGGAGAGGAAAAATGTTGAAAATCGCGCCTTTTTTTGGCGCGAACAGCCACTAGATGGCGTTCGTGGCTCTCTGCATACGGCAGAAAAAAACACTGGAGAGATTAGGATCTCTCCAGCGGCGCGGCGAATTTCAAGAAAAAAAATGGCGCTTTTTTTAAAACGTGCCTTTTTCTGCTGCTTTCAGCTCGATTTTCGCCGGAAAATGGCGAGATTGCTATTAGCGCTGTTCTCTGCATAGGCCCCATAGTGTTTTTGCACATTAGGGCACATAATTAACCCACGCGCTGGTATTCCTTTTTCCTCTATATATTACTTTTTGGGAGGATTTGAATCACCCCCCCCCCCCAATCCAGCAGCAGGATATTTAGTCACTGTTTGTATTTAGAAGTTGGTGCTGTGTTTTCTTTATTCACAGATACTGATGTCAGAAGGGATATAAAATAGGGGGAAGGGTCTGGAAGTCATGTTCCCGGAAGACGAGGAGAGGAGCCTCAGGAAGAGTAGATAGGGATGATCATAAAGTAATAGCATAGACCAGGACCCCCTGCTTTATTATGTTGAAGATAGGGATAGTGCCCCTTTAAAATAAAAGGCTAATGGCATCCAAAATATCGAACAGATAGGGAAAATAGCAACCTACCCCAGGCCCTAGTCCAAGGCCTGCCAGTGATAGTCGCTTATCAAGTGGCGGCCCCGCCCTGGGGGTGACCCTACCGCAACTAGTGGAGGCCATAACTATATCTTCACAGTCGCCGAATTACAGAAAGTTCAAGGCCATCTCCGGGATAGTGCCCACAGCTCTAGGAGAAGAAGGGTTCGAGACCTCGAGGGATCACTCTCTCCCAGTGATAGATGAGTGGTCGTGCTCGGAAGTCGTCAAGAGACAGAGGCTGGTCGAATGCCTCTGGCCCCCGGCCGCCCAACTGGTACGGATGCACTGGGACACCGAACGAGACGTTACCGTTCATGAGTTAGTGGAACTCTTAACTCAATCTTACACCAGCAAGGCTCTCCGCCAAAAGGAGGGAGAAGAATTGTCCACATTCGTCCGCAGGCTTCAAATATCCATCAATGCTGACTAACCATGTGTGCATAGCAGCTGATAATCAGATATTTAAGTTTTGGATAGAAAATGTTTTAAACTCTTTTATTGCGGATATCTCTTGTATATGTTTGAAATTAATTAAGTACAGGATAGTACCAAGGCTGGTACCATGCCCTCCAGAGGAAACAAAATTGCATCTTAAATCTCCTGCATGTCAGCTGTGATTTGATTGCTGTTTGGGTTGGTTTTATTTTATAATCTTCTGTTAAGAGAAAATACGAGAGAGCATGTAAGAAGTCAGTTCTCATAGATCTGTCAGATAACCTAAAGACTTAGAGTCAAAATTATTGTATGGCTTTCCATGTCATTGATGTAAGGCTACGCTTATAGTGACGGCGACGCGACGTCAGGCTGCAGTCGCTGAAAAAATCAACTAGAGATGACTTCCAGCGATCGCGACCAAACCGTCGCTCCGTCTCGACTCGCGCTTACTATAAGCGCACGCGACGGTAGCAATGCATTTGTTTTGACAAGCGCACGCTGTCGCCGGCACTGTAAACGCAGACTTAGCATGTTTTCTTTTATATGAGACTTTGTTTCAATGTATATGTCAATTTACAATAAAGGATAGTTTAAAAAAATAAAAAATAAATCTCCTGCATCACCTGTTTCTTTTTGGCCCGTGTGACGCTTGGGATTGAAATACAAGGAAGCACCGGCGCTACCTTTCATGGCAGCTATCTCTGGAACCAGGGCGTCTCCAGTGCTGAAATTAATGCGGATCACGCATTACAGGAGAACCCCTACTTCATGTACATTTAAAAATAAAAAACAGGGGATCGGGGGGCTACTTTAACCCCTTAAGTGACCTAATGATGTATGGTGTCCGTCAAGAAAAGTGCCACCCGTCCCCATTGGCCCTTATGACATACACTGTACTTCATTGATCTCTGCTCATTTTTAGGGGCTGTACGCAAACAGAGCTCCATCCCGTACCACACTGACTGGGTACAGGGCACATCACATCCAGACGGAATAGCATGATGTTTAAGACCGCGCTTATAGTGCTTGTGACGCGACCGATGACGTCACCCGTTGCGAAAGTTTATATCTAAAGTTTGGCGACATCGCTGGCTACAAGGCCAGTGACATCAGAAAAGGGGGAGGGCAAAGGGACGCAGAAGCTCCTGATTGACCGCAAGGGGAGACCGTCGCCTCAAAAATAAAATATCAGTGACTACCAGATTTTTGGTAGCACTGTCGCTCCGTTGCTTTGTCGTCGTCGCGTGCACTATAAGTGCTGACGACAATGCATTTGTTTTGACGCGACGGTCGCATCGCCGGCACTATAAGCACAGCCTAAGGCCTTGTCCAAGGTGGCGCTGAGCGGGCGGGCGCGCTCACGCTGGCTGCAATTAAACAGATTGCTGCAATGTGTGTGGCCAGCGTGAGCGAGCGCCTGCGCATGCTCGGCGCTTAGCTGCTTGAAGAGCAAACAAATTTGTATCTGCCGCTCGCTAGTGCTTCACGTGAGCGGTTCGCCCAATGAGGGCGATCCAGCTCCGTGACATCATGGCCGCGCCCCCAAAATCGCCTCCCCCCCAGCGCGCACCTAGCTGGCCACAAATCACCTGGCCGAGTAGGAGCGCGTGACGTCATCGTGCATGAGCGCCAGCTCCCTGCCTGGCCGCAGCCTTTGGCGGCGCTTATAGTGCCGGCAACGCCGACATCACGCTATGGTCGATGGAAAAATCAAATTCAAGTGACTTCCAGCTATCGCGACCAATCAGTCGCGCCGCTCCTACTATAAGCACACATGACGGCTTCAATACATGTTTTCAAACGACGTTGCGTCGCTGTCACTATAAGCGCAGCCTAAGAAGTGCGGTCACATGATGCGTCAGTGCCGGACGGTCCGTGGTAACAGAGGTGGCACGACCCTCCAGAAGTGAAAGGGTTAGCTTGCCACTATCCTTAGGCTGCGGTCCAAGTACGTTCTGTAGCACGCGCGCCCGGCGGGGGGTGGGGGCGTCGCGTGCACAGCGCTTCACCAGGGATCACGGTCATGGGAGAGAGGGAGAGTTTGCGACAGGAGGGGGCGTGGCAGGGTTTTTGCGGGGGCTTGGCCATGACCTCACACGGCAGGTTCTTCCTCATTGGCTGAACCGCAGGCGGGGGCGTAGCCACGCCTCCATCTCAAGTTCCACATACACTTTTTTTTGTATGTGTGAAAACTTGCAGTACAGCGCGGCTGCTACATGCGCGCCGACACATGTACTGGGCCCGGATATATTGGGGGGCGGTGCTTGTGCGTAGAACGCACTGGGACTGCAGCCTTAGTTTACTTTTGTCTTAGGCTAAGCTGGACTTCGGAAAAAAGATGAGGAGTACAAAGTGATTGTACTCCAAAGAAAATTCCCTTAAATGCACACTACCAATTAGTTTAAAATATAACTTTTAAATAAAGTTAGCAGCAGGGATGGAGTATTCCCTGCTGCTAACTTTATTTATTAATCTATTGGGCTAACTAGTGAAGTGGTGGGCTTGTTTGCTCACCCTGGCTGTTTGCACCTGTTGTAGCCTCCAACACTTCATTTTCAATTGTATATTGGAGTATTCACATACGAGAGGTGATCTTGGTGCATGTTTACTTTATTTAATTTATTTTTATCCTTTATTACACATTTTTTTTCGGTAATATATGTTTTAAGTATATAGCATTAAAAGTTATATTTTAAACTAATTGGTAGTGTGCATTTAAGTGAAATTTCTTTGGAGTACAATCACTTTGTACTCCTCATCTATTTTCTGATTCACTTCAGATCACAGTTGCACCTACTTTCATTTATAATTATCGATTACAATTGTTGATCATTATTTTTCACACCACAATTAGTATGGTTTAGTCGATCACTTCCTACCCCTCCTCTCTTGTTAAGCTGGACTTCCCCTCTAAAAGTCAGGTTAACCCTATTACACAATAGTGATCTCCACAGACCCTTTTACTCTGAATGCTGTGCAATCTCATCCCAATGAGAGGCCTGAGAACACTGAATGGGACGTTACCGCGAGCGCTGGGAGAACTGTCCTTTGCGGGCAGTTTGACAGCCCACCAATGAACGGTTGAGCCGTCATCACGCGCGGCGTTTCGAATGGCTCACAGCTCTCCCTCCTCTCAGCCATACCTCTCCTAGCTGTTGTGGGCGGAAGCGCTTCGGCGGTTTGCCTCGACCTGCTCAAGCGCGTCACTTCCGCTGTGAGTGGCGGGAATTATTGGCAGCCTGGCACGGTGCGGTGGGCAGGATGAGGTCGCGGTCTCGCGGACGGGGCGCGAGGCGGAGGTTGGCGGCTTGGGAGGTGCTGAGGGGCCGCCTGCTGCCCGTGAAGGACGGCGTGTTGGGCGAGGCCGACGATGAAGACGAAGAGTACGAGAGGGACGCGGACCCGCAGTTCCTGGACGCCCAGGAGATTGACGGAGGGGGAGTGATAGTGAAATCCTGCAGGCTGCGGAGCACGGAAGGTGAGGATTGGATTGGCTGCTTCATATAGCTCCACTTCACTCAGCACTTCTGCTTTACTACGGCTGCACCGCTGTGTCTCAGTGAGCGGCTGCAGTGGTCTTGAGACCCCATAGTTTTGGACATAGTAAAGTATTTAACCCATCCAAAGCAGTGCAGTCCCCTCAGTGGCAGCAGAAGGGTTAAATTAGGGCATGTGCCCTTTTTTTAAATGGCTGCGGGGCATCTGAAAATCTCCCAGACTTCTAATCACCGGAAGCTCACAGCTCTTAGTTGCTGGTGGGTTGGTGCTTGTCTTTGCTATCAGATGCGCCCAATGCCATGCTGATCCATCTGGGAGTGCAAGGGGTAGCAATATCCTATTTGGAAAAAAAATTAATCAGTTCTGTACAACTAGAGAATACTTGTAACATTGAAAAATATCGATTTTGAAAGAAAATGTTAGTGTATTGTAATGCAGGGGTGTGCAAACTTTTGCTGCTGTCCCCCCCCCCCCTGCCTTTCCCCCCCCCTGCCTTTCCCCCCCCCCTGCCTTTCCCCCCCCCCTGCCTTTTCCCCCCCCCCTGCCTTTCCCCCCCCCTGCCTTTCCCCCCCCCTGCCTTTCCCCCCCCCTGCCTTCCCCCCCCCCTGCCTTTCCCACTCTGGTGCTCGCGCCCCCCCTTGCCTTGATGCCAAGTTGCTATGGACATGAGGCCTGACGCCGGCAGTCAAGGTAAGTTTAGAGTTGCAGAGTCCTCACGCGATCCCCGACATTTAAATGCCTTGGGGAAGAGCGTGGGGCCTCTGCAACTCCGCACCCGCCCCCCCAGAAAAATCTTGCGTGACCCCTGCTTTGTGCACCCCTGTTCTAATGTAACAGGCATTTTTGTTTCTATAGCAACCATTTACAAAGTCACATCCCCTTCCACTTGTGATACGGGCTTTGGCTCTTGAGAAAAAACAAAAAGACAGGGCGCACAACGCACATAGTAAAGCACAATTAAAAAGATAGTTTTACTAAAAAAATTAAAGTTTCTGCGTACATCAATGAAATTATAAAAAAGCAGTGGGTTAGTGGGATTACCACACGGAGGGCTGGAGTCACAGCTATCCACTGGAACGGATGTGAAGCACAGGATACCGTCAAACGACATCCAAGACAGCAGCTTCCGTGAGACCTTAGGTCAGGGTAACCAGATGTTGGGGACCGGCGAAGAGTCCCGTGTAAAAGTCCCGTTGTAAGGCTCAGAAACCTCTGTAAATCCCGCAGCTGCAGAGCACCAACAGCACGCCGCTCAGACCCGTAGTGCGCCTGCTGATGACGTCACAAGGATCTCCTCGCGTGAAGCATAGAGGGGAAAGCACATCGGCGCACGGCACACAGGGCAGCAGTAGTAATCACCTGTAGCGACAAGCGGTGATGCAGAGGACAGGGAGGCAAAGACCAAGAGTGAACTTGGCTACAGTAAGGGTCAGACAGATGAGCAAGCCAACCTTCCAACGCGTTTCGTAACACACGGTTACTTCAGGGAATATATATATGTGTGTGTGTATGTATGTATGTATATATATGTATGTATGTATATGTGTGTGTAATATATATATATATATATATATATATATATATATTGTGTGTGTCAGCTTGAACTGCAGCTTTAATATCCTGAAAATGATGCTGTGATTCTTATTTGTTTTATTTATAAAAATGTTACACCTCTCGTTTTCGAGAACTGTATGACAATACATGGTTATATTAAATGAACTGAGGTTATACATTGCATTTAAGTGATTCAGGTTAATATCTCAACCAGTGGTCGAAGCGGCTTAACAAAGTTGTGGTACGGTCACATTTGGGTCAATTTTAGAATGATTTCATACAATATGCTTAGAAGGGGAGAGATGTGCCCTAAAACAAATCTTCGAAGAAGAATAAGAGCAATTCCTTAAAAATGCATGCTATGTCCACACAAGTGACATTTTCACTTTAGTGATTTACGTTTGTTTAAAGCTGCAAACCAAGCAATATCCTACATGTTTCTTTTTTTAAATAAATCAGTCCTGTACTATGAGAAAATACTTGTAGCATTTTTTTAAAACAACTCTGAATTACATTTTTAATATATTACAATGTAACAAGCATTTTCGTTTTCTATAGCAACCATTTACAAAGGCATATCCCCTTCCCATCTAGGAGAACAGATCGATTGGCAATTTAGTAATTGCTTGTCATTGTGTGGATCCCCATATTAAAGAGCGAGGTGGGGGGGGGGAGGGGGTGGGGTGTCAGTTTGGACTGCTGCTTTAAGAAAGCCAATTGCATTTATTTTCATAAAAACTATTTGTAAGAGGGTTATGGGCAGCCATGACTTGCAGGATACTTGTCCCAGAATCACCTATTTTCAGGGTGCTGTGGGTGACATGGCCTAATAGTTTTTGCCAGATTATTGGCTTTGGTGTATGGCAGCATAAAAAAGCTTTGTTTATAGTTGCTCAATGTTTATTTTGATTTTTTTTTTAAAGTTATAATTGCAGATGAGCTCTTCTGTCAACATCGAGTGACTGGAGTGTTCCCGTTGGTGGATCCCTGGTGGTGTGTACGTGTGGAGGTGGAGCGCGTTGGCACGCGGATCTTCACGCGGGGTTACCCATCATACTCCCTTCAGGAGGACCTGTCTGGAGAGAAGGCAGCAATCCTCTCTCTGTTCCTTACAGCATGCGGAGTTGATTCTCCTTCCAAGCAAGTGTTTATTGACTGGCTTCCTAACGGAGCTCAAGTGACATTCCGAAATCTGAAAGAGATGGTACAAGACTTTAAAATTGACAATCCGGATGCATTTGATATCATGGGATACTTAGATAATTCAGGTAGTTTAATTTTTGCTACTTTTTTTTCTTTCTTTGTAAATATGTGTACTGAAGGGGTAGGGGAGATATTCCCTCGCAACAGATCTAATAACCAATATGTGGTATGTTGATGCTACAATTTGGGGTGGATAATGATGACGAACTCAAGAAGAAAGAACCCCTATGAACGAGAGCACTCAAAGGATTACTATTGGCTCAGAAATGGCCTCGATACAAGGACTAGGTATCAGGACTAGGTTATCAGGCGTCCCTCAGGGAGGGATAAAGTGATGCCCAGTATGATTTGATGTGTGAATTCAAAATAACTTTTGTGAGCTATGCTCAATAAATAAAATGAGCTGTGGACACAAGGTAATGAGTCTTGGTACTGTTTGCTTCCTTCAGTCGCCGGCTTCCGCGCAGAGACAAGGTATTTACCTACTATCATTCAGCCGAGTCCATTTTAGACATTGAATCGACTGAGAGTCTGAAGCTTATCTACCGCTCGTTTGTTTTGAATTGAATCAGTGAATCCAAGATTGGTGGTACACTAGTCACACTCTGCTAACGTGGACTAATCTTATCTTCGTTACGATAGCTCAGGGCATGCTTCAGGGGTTCATAAGTCACCTCAGCATTATAGCTTGATATACTAATCCCGATAATTATCAGGGCTTTTTACTTACCTGATCGGAGAACCTGGATACTTGCTCACACACCGAGCTTCGTTAGCACTTACTATAGTGCTACAAGTTTTTCATACTCTCTCTGCAGTGTGTTCTTTCTTTTTAATTCACCAGTTTATTATGGCTTTGGTTAAAATTCACTATAGAACAAACTACCAAGACTCATTACCTAGTGTCCACAGCTCATTTTATTTATTGAGCATAGCTCACAATAAACGTTATTTTAATTCACACATCAAATCATACTAAGCATCACTTTATCCCTCCCTGAGGGACACCTGTTACCTACCTAGTCCTTGTATCGAGGCCGTTTCTGAGCCAATAATAATCCTTTGAGTGCTCTCGTTCATGGGGTTATTTCTTCATTAGTTCGCTAAATATAATGTGTACTTGCCTAGTGGACAAATCTACTTGTCATTAGGGAATCGGGGGGGGGGGGGGTCCCTGGAGGTTGGGGGGCCACAAATCAACCCCTGGGTCAAGCAAGCATAAATAAATAAAACCGTTAGCAGCAGAAACTGCTCCTTTTTAAGGCCTTGAAAATGGTTAATACAAATATAGATGGTTTGAAATTGAATTTGGAAAGTAGAGGCACTACCTAAATGCAACAGGTTATTGAAATGACAAAGCGTAGGTTAAAAATAATACTGAACAAGATCATTAAACTGCAATCTGGGATTATTGATATCAGACCAACCTCCTTTGTAGTTGTCTGTGAGCTCGGTGATGTTTATGTGTAATTGTGTTGATTATCATTGATTATAGATACTGGCCGTCTTGTTATGCAAGCTCTGCAGTTACCTCTCGTACTGAAATACCTGCCTAAACTTTTACCACGTTATGTGAAAAGCCTCCTAATGCCGGACAGGACAAGGGCCAGGAAGGGACGTCATGACCGCAGGAACATTTCGACACCTATCACTTTGGCACGTATTGAGCACATATTAGATTCTGAGCCCTGGAAACTTGGATTTGGTTCAGTAAGTAACACAGATATTTATTTTTCCTTCTAGCTTTATTAAAAGGATATTTCTACAGTAACAATTTCATCATACAAGGTTGATGGTGGTTAATTTGTGCCGAGAACACACACTGCATGGTCATGTTGAATTATTTTATATAATAGAAGTAGAACTCGTGAAACATTAAAGAAGTGTTTACAGTCAATAGTATGAGTGAGTGAGGTGTTATAATTAAAGTGAAGAAATTGTAAAGTACCTAATTAGAAGTAAAGGTATTCGCCTGTATTATGGCCCAAGTAAACTATGGAAATTACATGAACGGACTGCCGAGCAGCTGTCTAAAAAGTCAGTGGTAACTTATTAATAATAGACCTTCTGACAGTTGCAAACAGATGACTCTAATGCAGGGGTTCCCAACCTTTTTTACACTGTGAACCCCCTGCTAGAAAATAATTGTTCTCCACACCCTTAATTAGTCCTATTGCCTGCTCGCCAAAATATTGCTATCCTTATGCTTGATCCTGGTCTGTATAGTGTCCTGAGTTTTTATGGCGGAACCGCGCGCCTAGTAAGTTCCCAAACCGCACCTCTATGCGGCAGTGCAGATGTTAAACATGTCAATCACGCCAGCAGCTTCCAAAGGGATGCCCCAGAATGCTTTGCAGTGGCTGATGCAATGCACCGTGGGGTGCCAATTTGGAAGCTCCCTCGATAATTGACCACCGTACCGCCCACATGAGGTGCAGTTTGGGTTATTACGAAGCATATCGTCCCCCCATGGGCTTGGAATCTCGCTATAATATCGCCTGGGATCCATCATTGCATGTTTTTGTTTTGTCAGTCTCCTTGAACACACCTCACGATCCACCTGTTGGGAATCCCTGTGCTAGTAGATCAATTTAGTTTTGGCAATATTTGTGATATTTCATTTCTTAACATACCTACTAATGAGCATGTGCTTTAGTTTGATACTACATTTGTGTGGATATGTTTCTTGGTATAATTTATAAAATAATCAGCAGAAAAACAGCATGTGTTTTATATGTAATGTTGAGGTGAAGAGGTTTTTAATGGTGGAGGCTCACCTAGGACTACAGTGAACTAATGTCAGTGATATGATTTTAATACCACACTCCCGGTTACTTCTTCTTTTTTTTTAAATAGGTTTGATGCAGGGTGTCTCCAGAGCTGAACCGTGTTGATTTTAGCTCTGGGGGCCCCTTGCTTTTCAAGATACTTACTTCAGAAGGGGGTGCTAGTAGCAGCTCCTGCTGTCTGGGCTATTTTGGGCTAACATAATGGCTGCTGCTTAAATGTCCCGTGGGGCAATGGGAAGTGACGTCATCCCTTGCGACGTCCTATTGGCCCATGTGGCGCGGGACATGTAAACAGCAGAGCGATACCAGCATCTCCACAGAGGTAAGTATTTTGGGAAACTGGGTCACCAGAGCTGAAATCCGTGTGGTTCCTGCTTCAAACCTATAAAAAGGTTGTGTTAAAAGGCCGAGTAATGTGGCAGGTAGGACGTCCATGTTAAAATGGATGAAAAGTAAAGCGTCACACAGTGCTCATTTGCCTGTCATTACCCAGAATCCCTGGCTGCAGTGGAAGAATTGTTTGTTAAGCGATAATGCCGAGAAATGCAAATGTACCCACAAGTGGTATTTTTATTTACTGTACATTTAGTAGTTTTGTTTTGCCACGGTAACAGCTGATGAGAGAAAAATAATAAATAGATGAAAATGTAACAAAAATGAAACTTTTGGAGGAGATTGCTGCTTTAAAGGGAACCAAACCATCTTAAGTACTGCATTTGTTTTAAAAATTTCAAAGAACAATTTGGAGAGACAAAAATGAAATTAGGAGGGTTATTTATCTTGTCTCTTCCACCCTCTAAGAAAGTAATCAAATTCCTTGTCATTGCACCAGCTAGCAAATTGGAATGAGGGCGACGGTATTTAATATGCAGTTAAACAGGGGAACTTAAAACACAGGCCAAGTCTTCAAGTCTTAACATTTCAAGTACTCATGATCATGATCTGTTTTTAAAGAAGTGACATTCAGGTGTGTGTGTGTGTGTGTGTTATGGGTATTCCAATGGCTTTATTAACATGAACATATTAATGCCTACTGCACAAGGGAAGCAATTTTCCAAGCTGCTTCACCAGTATTTGGGCCAGCAATTGAGAAGATGGTTATTGTTGGTATTCTTTCAGAGGATATTTATCAGTGGCCTTAGGTAGCAAACCAATTTTGTATTCTATGCAATCATTTGACTTTTTATTATATGCATTTTGAGTGTCTAACAGCCCTAATTAAAAAAACTATCTTTTATTTCTGGTTTATTCAGATAGTTTATGAAGAACTGCATTTTATTCGCTGTGAAGCAACTTGGACAAACTTTCTCCAATGTGCACCTCTACTTGAGAAGATCCCTGAGTTGCAGACACATGCATTAATTATTTACAATGTCCTGAAGCAGAAGTGCATGGAACTAGGAGACACGTATGTAGAAATAGAGGCACTCACTAGTGCAGTTTCTGGTGACATGTCCGTGGTGCATGCATGGGACGCACTTAAGTTTTTAAAAGATAGTAAAATTGTGGTGGGTGAAAGGCAGCGTGTTTTCCTACCAAATCTTCAACGATACGAAAAAGACATTGCAGAGTATATCCACAAACTTATAATGAGAGAGCCTTGGAAATTAGACATTGATGTAGATGAGGGGCTTGGAGATGCGCAGTGTCGCACAGGAAGAGAACAAGAGGAAAAGGCTGACGCGAGTAACACTAGACCAGTGGAAGACATCCATGCTGATCTTTCCAATGACTGTGACCACATGTTACAAATCTCTGATGACCCAGCTACCACAGAACAGGCTCCTTCAACAAAATTGGATCCAGATCAGTTAAAAGCTGCCAAAATGATCTGTTCCAATCCTGTGACCATCATAAGTGGGAAAGGTGGATGTGGGAAGACTACAGTTGTTAGCCTGGTAGTCAAACATTTGATGGGGAAGGAGAAGGATGAAGTGGAGGAGGCTTGTAAAGCTTTTGAGAATGACCTTGATGTATCGAATGAATGGAAATCTGACCAAATGTCTTTCAAAGAAAGCAGTAGTTCTTTAAGGATTTTACTTACGGCGCCCACCGGAAAAGCCGCTTCACTTTTAAAGAAGAAAACCAACCTTTCTGCTGCTACCTTACATCAGGTACAAATTCCACTTGCAGTTCACTCCGTTTTTACTCCTGATTAGTCTCTTTATTTAGTTTCAAATATATTGTAAATGGGACCTAATAAATGTCTTTAATTAATTTTTATAATTTCTCTTGTTTGAGCCGGTAGAGAGAAGTAAATTGTTAAGCAGCATAAATACTACATAGCATCAAAAACTTTCAATAAATTGGTGCAAGTAATTATATTTTTATTCACTTACGGTCATGATCGTGAAAATGTGCATGTTTAGTGAGTAAAAAAGACAGATGTGACAATGACAACCTGCATTATAAACATGTACTGTAGGTAATGTTTCTACCCAAAAGTTCAATTTGCGAATCGCTGCCATATAGAGCCATCAATTGAAATATATATACACACCACACGCATAGTTTTACGTCAATTCTAACACAATTTTTTTTTTTTTTTTTCTGCTTAAAAATAAAAATGCTGCAGCCCTTTTGATTTGCTACAGTTTCTGAAGCACAGTTTAGGAGACAGGACTTGTAAGTCCATTCTCTGCCCCTTCTCAGTCTTCCCCTCGCCTATTACCACCTGACTATCAGGCCTATAGAGGGAACTGATGCACTGCAAAAAACGGACGTTCCATTGCCGTGACGGGGGAGCCGTGCCGCTTCTCTCACCAGCGCCGGGGAAGGTAGTCCGACCATTATCTCACATTTCTTCCATATGCAGTACATCAGCAATGTTACAATTTGTGTACTCTCTTGTTGCGCTTTGTGTAGGTTACATGCAGCTATGATCATTGGAAGCAAAAGCAAGAAGAAGCTGAACATCCAACAGAGTGGAAGTTTTCCAAAGTGGAAGTGCTGGTTGTAGATGAAGGAAGTTTAGTGTCGGTTCATATTTTCAGCTCCGCTTTGAAGTTGCTATATGACTATGGCAAGCTGGCTAAGCTAATCATTCTCGGTATGTGTAATGTAATGGACTTGATGTATATAATATGTTTTTAGAAGAAAAAATACACTATTAGCAGGGTTTGAATTAAGCAGTAGGACCGGTTCTGGTAGCTGTTGGGTTATTACATCATGTATTATAAAAGTTAACAAAGGCCTGGGTAATAACTTGCTATTTGTATAGTGCCTTGAATATCTAAGTATATTTAACTTTATCTAAGTATATATAAGTGCTTTAGCTATACAAAGTCGTGGCCGTTATTTGCCATCTAGAGTGCTGGCAACACATTCCTAGCTCTCACCAGAATACTTGTCTGGGACAACAATATGATCCCAGGAGTAATGCTTGCTACAGTGACCCACAGAAAAAGGCAACAATGTTAGGAGATGTCAGTTTTCTATTGCTGATACCACGGCCATATTAATTTTGTAACGGAAGCGACAAAGTAGAACTACGTGGCACCCATCATATCTAGTGCTAGTTATGGGGGATTGCTACAGTGTGTGTTTATTTCCTTCCCCCCCCCCACACCAATCTTACCTAAATTGGGGGACCCCCATAGTTGATGGGTGGACCCTGACATCCAGGGTCCCACTGGTTGACGGTTGGCAAGCCGGGGATTGACTGATGGCCAACCATGCAAGCTGGAGAAACAATATAGCCACTGAGGTTAGGGCTTGCTCCAGCCGCCGGTAAGAAAGCTGTTCCAATTGCGGTAGTAAGCGTAGTCTAAAAAGGTAAGGAACTTTTGTCAAATGTTGTTTGTGTTACTCATAAAATAGCATTGTTTGTAATTTTAAACTGACTATTTTTTAGAGTACTGTATTATTATTTATATATATATACTGTATGTGTATATATATATATATATATATATATATATATATATATATATAATTTATTATTATTATTATTATTATTATTTTTTTTTTGAAGATTTATGGCATATTTACTAAGCAGTCTTCTATCACATTCCGGCACTGGGAAACCCCTTACAGACCATTCAAGAAGACTGCGTAGTAAATATGGGCCTTTGGCACATGTAGAATCAGTCACCTAGTATTTCCTGGCAGCTAAATGCTTTGGATGGTTTTATGTCTCTGGGCACTAGGGAAGTTTGTATATCCAGCAATCTACAGAATTGTATTCTTATGTTTTTGTTAAGTAATTAAGCTAGAAGTAGGCATACCCATGAATGACTTGCACTGTATGTGTGTGACGAGCATGAATTTGAGAGAACCTTGGAAAATAACATCCATTTTATAGGACATTTTTTATAGGAATTTTGTTTAATGAAGTAGTTTTTGTGGGGCTACTCTGATGGGACTGTGGTGGTTTATATTGTTTTTTTTTTGTGATCTTCAAATTAAAAAAACAAATGTAGCCACTTTAACCTTTCACTTGCATTACTTCACTATGAACTTCTGAAGTATTTAACCTTTATAAAGGAAGCAGTATTTAAAATTTTGTGTAACGAATGCCATTAAAAAGCTGTGCACTGTACTATACTTCTTTACCTGTTTGTCTTCTTAACAGGGGATGTCCGACAGTTACCCAGTATCGAGCCGGGCAACTTGCTTGCTGATATATTTAAGTGTCTTAGTAACGTGAAGTGGGCCACCGAGCTAAGAACGAACCACAGATCAGAGTCGCAACTCATTGTCGACAACGCAACATGGTACGAAGTAGGAATGTTTTTCATGCAGGATAGTAGATCATTACTAGCATATTCGTGCTTGCAAAATCTGTTGTTTGATTACCTGAGCATTGTGTTAACTACCTGGAACGTTGTCGCAGACGGTGCAGCAAAGTATGACCTATGAAAGATGTTTGTGGGATATCACGCTACTTAAAGTTCAGTGACCGATTTGAAAGAAAACGGCTTCTTGTTTAAGATGATGAATGCAATTCCTGAGGTAGTTGCACACGTTTGTAAGGGCAGGTATGAAATGCAAGGTATGAAATGCACATGTATTCTTTTTGCTCTGACCCTTAAACATCTGTTTCTATTGAAGTATTTCGAAGCAAAACTTTGTTAAGTTTGATGCTGTGATAAATATCTGTACGGATAAGGAAATCGAAATGCCCACTGAAGATAAAAAATTCATCTTTGTTTCTCTGCCAGATGGAAGCGATCACGGTAAGATCATTAACATTTTATTAAGTAAAACGGTGTTGTAATTTGTTTTATGTTTGTACCCCGCCATTGTGTTACCTGCAAAGAATGTAATGATACGTGTCCCGGAATAAACTGCTTTACTGCAGCAGTGATGTTATTAAACTACCAAACTATGGATAAACGGGCTCTGCCTCCAAGTGGAATCCCATTTTAAAATGTTTTTTTTTCTTTGGGATATCTATTGACAAACTGTTTATCTTGTTCATTCTATACCTTCCTTTATTATGCTGTAGTATTTTAGAAATTAGACAATATATTCCTTGTATGGGCGAGTAGTATTGTGTCTTTTGCTTTGCGCTATGTGGTTTTTTTTTTTCCACAGTGCGGAATATTTTTAGCATACAGAGGATTCGTGAATGGGTTTTGAAATAAAGGTCTAAAAAAAATAAACTGGAGAAGAAAATGGATAATGTTGATTATCCTCTCTCCATTAAAATAGAAGTGATACTACCATAATCCGTTTGAGTACCAATGTACTGTTGCCAGATTTAGCATTCCCGTGGCTGCGAGCCCGCCAAATGTGTCCCGGACGGATTGAAGCGGCGGGAGGTCCCATTGAAAAGAATGGATCCCCACGGGCCCAGGTTATTTCCCCCATACAGCATATCTCACACACTTGCCACCATTGGATGTCTCCTCTAAGAAACAGTACAGTACTTTGGGGGATTGCTGTCTTTGAAATATGCTGTCAGTGTGAGGTGCAGCCTATTCAATCCCGTGTGAGGTGCAGCCTATTCAATCCCAGTCAAAGAAACGCTGCTATTTTTTAAGGTGTTTATTCTGAACTATCCCTTTTTCAAGCTGGGATAAACCAGTTACCAGGTTTTCTAAATGCAAGTGATCTTATCAAGATGCCTGCCACTTGCGTATGAAATAAATTGCCTCGGGAGTGGTTAGTTTAGGCTGCCTCTAGTCCCAGCACAGCACACAGGAACTTTCTGTGAAGATCCACAGAGAACTGGTGAACAGTGTGGAGGAAGGAAGAACCAGGCCAGGAGACAGGCTGGCAGACACTGCACTGTTTAGGTGACTGTCTAACATATGGGTCAGTTTTATTAGGGTAGGTAACCTTTTAAAGTAAATTAATAGTTTGTTTGGTTAGCGATTTTGCGAACCATAGCAGTGAGTTGACTTGGGTAAGAAAATGTACCTCATAAATCCTTCACAACTTGTACAGCAAGCATGTCAAACTCAAAGGCTAACACGGGCCAAATAAACAAGGTTTAAGTTTATGTGGGCCGCAAAAAAACAAAAACTTCAATTTTCATAGAAACGTAGGTTTATTTAGAAAAGTACAGTATAAAAAAAAAGAACGATAAAATTAATGTTTTCTTCCTGACACTTCTCTGACTCTCTCTCTCTCTCTCTCTCTGACTCTCACTCTCTCTCTCTCTCTGACTCTCACTCTCTCTCTCTCCCTGACCCACTCTCCCTCTCCCTGACCCACTCTCCCTGACCCACTCTCCCTCTCCCTGACCCACTCTCCCTCTCTCTGACCCACTCTCCCTGACCCACTCTCCCTCTCCCTGACCCACTCTCCCTCTCCCTGACCCACTCTCCCTCTCCCTGACCCACTCTCCCTGACCCACTCTCCCTCTCCCTGACCCACTCTCCCTGACCCACTCTCCCTCTCCCTGACCCACTCTCCCTCTCCCTGACCCACTCTCCCTCTCCCTGACTCCATAAACGATGTCAATCATCAGACTCCCAGATAAACATATACCATTTTTGTATTTTTAGAATATTTTTTTTATTTAATTCCTCCGTTCTCTCTGATACTTGCAATCCCGTGTAATTGTCCTGGTCTCCCTCTCCCTGACCCACTCTCCCTCTCCCTGACCCACTCTCCCTCTCCCTGACCCACTCTCCCTCTCCCTGACCCACTCTCCCTCTCCCTGACCCACTCTCCCTCTCCCTGACCTTCTCCCTGACCCTCTCCCCCTCTCCCTGACCCTCTCCCCCTCTACGACTCTCTCTCTCTGACACACACACACACACACTCTCAGACACACACACTCTCTCAGACACACACACCCACACTCTCTCAGATACACACTCTCTCTGACACACACACTCACTCTCAGACACACACACACTCTCTCTCAGACACACACACACACACACACTCTCAGACACACAGACACACACACTCTCTCAGACACACACATACACACACACACTCTCTCAGACACACACACACACTCTCTCAGACACACACACACACTCTCTCAGACACACACTCTCTCAGACACACACACACACACTCTCTCTCAGACACTCTCTCAGACACTCTCTCTCAGACACACTCTCTCTCTGACACTCTCTCTCTCTGACACTCTCTCTCTCAGGCACTCTCTCTCTCTCAGGCACTCTCTCTCTCTCAGACACTCTCTCTCTCTCAGGCACTCTCTCTCTCAGACACTCTCAGACACTCTCAGACACTCTCTCTCAGACACACTCGCTCTCTCAGACACACTCGCTCTCTCAGACACACTCGCTCTCTCTGACACACTCTCTCTCTGACACTCTCTCTCTCTGACACTCTCTCTCTCTCTGACACTCTCTCTCTCTCTCTGACACTCTCTCTCTCTCTCTGACACTCTCTCTCTCTCTGACACTCTCTCTCTCTCTCTGACACTCTCTCTCTCTCTCTCTCTGACACTCTCTCTCTCTCGGACACTCTCTCTGACACTCTCACTCTCTCAGACACACTCTCACACACACACACACACACACATACACTCAGACACTCAGACACACACACTCGGACACACACACACTCGGACACACACACTCGGACACACACACACTCGGACACACACACTCGGACACACACACTCGGACACACACACACTCGGACACACACACACTCGGACACACACACACTCGGACACACACACACTCGGACACACACACACTCGGACACACACACACTCGGACACACACACACTCGGACACACACACACTCGGACACACACACACACACTCGGACACACACACACACACTCGGACACACACACACACACTCGGACACACACACACACACACTCGGACACACACACACACACTCGGACACACACACACACACTCGGACACACACACACACACTCGGACACACACACACACACTCGGACACACACACACACTCGGACACACACACACACACTCGGACACACACACACACACTCGGACACACACACACTCGGACACACACACACTCGGACAGATACACACACACGGGAAATAGGAACGGGGGAGGAAATCGGAGCAGGAGGGCAAGGGGGAAGCAAGGCAGGCATGGAGCAGTAGTCACCTGACTTGCTCCATGCAGCAGGAAGAGGCGGGCCTCACTATGCAAGCTCGGATAGAGCTTGCTCCGAGCCAAAAAAAATTCTGGCAGCGTGTCAACACGCGCCAGCCAATCGGGAGAGGGGGGAGTTTTTTTTTTTCCTTAAATATTGGCGAGCTGGGCCGCAAATATGTTTGTTGTGGGCCGCCCGCGGGCCGCGAGTTTGACATGCTTGTTGTACAGCATCTACACTCGCTCTCAGACACACTCGCTCTCTCAGACACACTCGCTCTCTCTGACACACTCTCTCTCTGACACTCTCTCTCTCTGACACTCTCTCTCTCTCTGACACTCTCTCTCTCTCTCTGACACTCTCTCTCTCTCTCTGACACTCTCTCTCTCTCTGACACTCTCTCTCTCTCTCTCTCTGACACTCTCTCTCTCTCTCTCTGACACTCTCTCTCTCTCGGACACTCTCTCTGACACTCTCACTCTCACACACACACACACACATACACACATACACACATACACACATACACTCAGACTCTCGGACACACACACTCGGACACACACACACTCGGACACACACACACTCGGACACACACACACTCGGACACACACACACTCGGACACACACACACACACTCGGACACACACACACACACTCGGACACACACACACACACTCGGACACACACACACACACTCGGACACACACACACACACTCGGACACACACACACACACTCGGACACACACACACTCGGACACACACACACTCGGACACACACACACTCGGACACACACACACTCGGACACACACACACTCGGACACACACACACTCGGACACACACACACTCGGACACACACACACTCGGACACACACACACTCGGACACACACACACTCGGACACACACACACTCGGACACACACACACTCGGACACACACACACTCGGACACACACACACTCGGACACACACACACTCGGACACACACACACTCGGACACACACACACTCAGACACACACACACTCAGACACACACACACTCAGACACACACACACTCAGACACACACACACTCAGACAAATACACACACACGGGAAATAGGAACGGGGGAGGAAATCGGAGCAGGAGGGCAAGGGGGAAGCAAGGCAGGCATGGAGCAGTAGTCACCTGACTTGCTCCATGCAGCAGGAAGAGGCGGGCCTCACTATGCAAGCTCAGATAGAGCTTGCTCCGAGCCAAAAAAAATTCTGGCAGCGTGTCAACACGCGCCAGCCAATCGGGAGAGGGGGAGTTTTTTTTTTTCCTTAAATATTGGCGAGCTGGGCCGCAAATATGTTTGTTGTGGGCCGCCCGCGGGCCGCGAGTTTGACATGCTTGTTGTACAGCATCTACCGCATGTAAAAATGTAATGTTTTCTAACTAAAAACTTTAGGAATAAATCTTAAGCATTGCAAACTGGAGCAGTGTATTTACACTGTGTTTATACTGAAAGCCTGAGTAGAGATGTCTAATATAAAGCATGAGGCACGTTGGGGCTTATTCACAGAGCTGTTCTGCATGCTCAGCCCATTAAAGTGCAGAGAGCATGGTTTTGTGGATAAACCCATTTGCATTTCATACGCGCTGTTTGTTTGCATTTCTAAGACTTATTCTTTTTGTGTAATACTCAGGTTTGCACACCGCCATAACCACACTACTTGAAAAAGGACCTGGATTAAAGGATGATAAAAAATCACAGTTTATTGCATTCAGGAGGTAATGGCATATACTGAATAATTTGTTTCCAATCTACTTTATATGTACATACCAGGCAATGCTAACTCGGGTTGCTAGTTGGCCAAGTATACAGGTAGATAACTAAAGAATAGCATGGTAGGGATATTCTGACCCCTTGTTGCTATGTAACATAGGAATATTAACCTTGTGAGTTCAAGACAATCCTGCGTTGACTTAGCTTTTATAGCCATCGGGAGCTATCAGCATGAGTTTCCTGTCCAGTGTAATTTATAAACAAAGTCTTCACATGAGACTCTTCCATTTCAAATACTTCCACTCATACCCATTTCTCTATGTCTACTACTGCTCTGTGTGTTTTTCATAGAGCACTTATCTGCAGATTCCCAGAGGTAACGTTATTGACTTAACAAGTCCTCTCCTGTCCCTCTCCCCTCAAACCAATATTTCAGGGATGGACGTTACGCCAACTTTTGGTAACACATGCTTAACGTGAGAGCTGTTGTTTGAAGCTAATGTAAGGCAGTGCTAACTTAACATGGTGTTAAGCCTATGTCAGTGAGAGAAACGACCATTGTATTTGCATATCATTCTCTTTGTGGATATGCTTTAAACTTGGGGAACATAACATCCATTAATGATTTTGACGGACCTCTGTGGATCTGGGCCTTTGACTGAGGAGAAATAGTAACTCTGTCCTGATTATGGTTTCTGCCGTCATGACCCCAAAATGTTTGAAAACACAATGTACCCTAAAACATTTTTTATCACAGTTTTTTAAATGTTTTGTATAATACAAATGTAATCGCCCTACTACTAGAGAAAAATGTCAGCCATGTTTACACTTCCCAAAACCCTAAAATTATGAAGAGGTGTGTGACGTACTTCCTGCGAAATTTGTATAATTGTATATGCTCATACTTAAGAGGAATCTTAAATTGATGTAATTTTCTTATGTATATTTAGGGAAGACTGCAAGTTGATAAATGAACTCTGCTGTAAACACTACTCTAGACATACAACCAAGTAAGAGGATTCATTTTTTTTTACTGAAATGTGTTCCTTTTCATTCTAAGAAATGCTGTTTTCTTGTCTGAAGTGCCTTTGGATTCCTTGCTCTGCGAACGGTGCTGGAATGCATTGTAGCCCAGCACTCGGGTTTAACTTAAGCATGACCGTCATATGTGCTCACTGTTTTAACAGCCAGGTGTCAAACAATACAGAAATAGGGTGAATAGTTAAGACAACAAATATATCTGCAGTATTTATTAGTGGCTGCAAATGTTACTTTTCTTTGTGTCGTGATCTGGAGGACCAATTTTTGACATTCAAGGGGCTGTCCCACAGTGTACAGTAAATGTAAAAAAAAAGGGTTGCTGCGTTTTAAGTAAAACGTTTGTTTATATCCTTTCTAAAATGAGTATGGATCTGCTGAAATTCATGATTATAAGAAACATTGTTCTACAGTTATCTCTTTGAAAATGTACTTAGAATGTCATCAATTGACAAACCAAAAAAAAATGCTGATCAAGGAAGAAATGAGATACGCATTGTAAAATTCTTCCCTGGTATTTGGTGATCATGGAAATATTTTTTACATATTAAAAATGTTAAATATTTGTCTGTCTGTCTTTTTTATTTTTTTTAATTTAAAAGAAAAAGTGCCAGTTACCTACATTGCATTCACTGTCAGTTCCCTTTAATCCGTGGTGGAACTACCCCTTTAAAGACTCAACCTGTGGATTTAATAAAACGACAATGTTACAAAGTGAAGTATTCCTCAGAATGTGACCCCTGCTAGATGTTTACAGTGCGTTAGTAGTATATGAAATAATGCTCACATCATTTTTTTAATGGTATTTTCCCAGTGTGTACTGTACACCGAAATCACTTCCATGTTGACTGTAAATAAGGCACCCATGAGTGCATGTTCCACAGCTCCCCCAGTCACCTCATTGACACACGTCATATCTTTCATTGTCTGCACTGTAACCATTTATATGACGTGACAATGGGGTGATTGGAGCAGGTTTTTGGAATCTGTGGAAGACCTGCAGATTCACTCCTGGGTTCTTTGGCTGGGGTTCAACAAGCTCCATTGCGGGGTATCGCACGCCAAGTCCATGATAACGCCATATTGGGGTGCAATACCCTGCTTTGGCACTTGGTGAAGACTGGCTTGTCTGCTGTATCCTGTACGGTGGTGGGATTTCTCTCCCTCCCCCCCACCCCCCCTTTTTCTGTTGGTTTTATTCAAAGAATAGGTTTACCACCACCACCTCCACTTCAGGAACATCCATCACTTGGGATTTTGAATACAATGTATATTCTGTCCCAGGAATCATAAGAACAAATTTGAGTTCCAGTGTGAGGACAAGGTGTGTGTCACAAGAAACGCCTACATCAAAAACCTCATCACAAAAGTGAAGGATGACAAAGACAACCCTAAGAGACTCCCAGAGACTCCAGATAATGATGAAAGACTGTGCAATGGAGAAATATTCTTTATAACGGATGTAAGTACTGTATCACTATAATTTTGATTCCTGTAGCATCATTTTCTGCATGGCACTTAAAGTGGATCTTTATGGAAGTACATTAACACTTCTACTGCTAAAAAAAACAAAAAACATGACATTACTGTCATATGTAATGGCAACGTCTGCAGGAGTATATTTTTATACCTATGTAAAGGTGCATTCATGTGTCTTTTCTGATCCGTTTTAGAATTGTCAATACTCTTGCTTGGAATAAGCCCACCGAGAACCCAAGTGAATCAATGTCAGAGATGGGTTAAGTTTAAAATCTTGAGGGCTTGAAATAAAATAAATGTAAAATAAAACTACGGCAATACAAATGCTTAAAGCTGCAATCCAAGGAGGAAAAATTGGAACGAGGGAGAAGAGATGATAATTAGTTATTGTTGCCAGGGACCCTCAAGGAGAATCCAATATGGCCACTGCTTTTTGACATTGCAGCTTCCTATTGGCCTGCCTTTCTCGCAAGATTTAACCACCTATGTTTCCCCTGGAGGGAGCCTGTCATTGCTAACGTTAACGTAATTCTTTTGGGAACTGCCGTCCGCAGAGCTGAAAGTTGCATAGTTCAACGCCAGGGAAATCCTTGTTCCAATTCATGTTAAAAAAAAAAAAAGGCCTCTAAAAATTAATGTAGGATTGCATAATTTGTCGACTTCATTTACGGCTCTAAATATCTAGTTTTTTCTACAATTAAAATCCCATTCATGCACCCCCTCAACATATCATAAAATAATGTAGCCCACCTATTCTGTATGGTGAGAAGCAGCTTCAACTGCAAGATGCATCAACTTTGTGGAATTCTGTCCTAACCCCATATTGAGCAAGGTCATAGGAGGAGGGATCTGTCCTTACCATGTAAAATCTACATCTACATTGTCAAACATTTCCAAATAACTTTCAAAAGCTAGTCATTGAAAATGGGGAATTTGTTTCCCTTGGTGATTGATGGCGAGTTCCTGTAGATACTCTCTCTCTCTATTTATTTATTTTTTTTAAAGATATAGCGACTAGTTAAAACATAACAGCATTGATCAGGGAGGAATCTGACTGCCCTTTGGTGGTCAGGAAGGAATTAATGTTTTTCTCTTTCAGGCATAATTAGAAAATCTGTTCGTAGTGTGTGTGTACGTGCGTACGTGCGTACGTGCGTACGTGCGTACGTGCGTACACACAATCTACAGATCTGAATATGTCTAATCAATTATAGATATGACCAGTAACAATATTGTGCAGACAACAAACAATACACAGCTGGTGCAGCACTCAAAGTTCACCTTCCACTGGGGACAAGTTCAAATATCTATAAATAGTTCATGGAAGTGCACTGCTCACTAATGTACATATTAATAGCAGACAAATTCACATGGGACATAAGATGGACAAGACTAAAACAAGAGAACCAATAGTGCAATATGTTCCAAAAGTATAACATCTATTGTAAAGCATCCATTGGTCTCGCTCACAATTGTCACATTCTTTTGGGCCTGGTATGGTGGTCGGGGTCTTGCTTTCCAGCGGTCCTGCACGGGTTCCTGGGCTTTGTCGAGCTGCAGACTCGGCTACCCTGCAGTCCCGGTCAGCGGTGGATTACGTTGCACTGTCCTGCCGGGGAACACGCAGGTTTTCTGCTCTCTCGCGCTGAACGTGCACTCCTGTGATGTCAGTATGGACTGGAAACACCCTCCGGTCAATCCTGTACCTCTCCACTCCTACCTTTTTTTGCCAAATTATCACAGCCTCATGAGGAAACCGTGCCTCAGTCCTCCTCTTACTCCTTATAGTCTTTATCCTAATTGGAAGGCTTTCAGACAGGATCCATTCCCATTCCTGCTTCCCTGGACCTTCCTTAACGAGAGAAGTGCCTCTGATAAATCCTCTCTGGGTGTGTAGCGGAAGCTGGGGAGATCGCCCCAACCAAGCACTCTGATAAATCCCCTGGGGATTTTTCTCAGAGACACCTTCTTCTGTTAAGGTAAAGCATTTTTTGTTTGTCCCTCGTCTATGTTCCATGTGAGTTTCTGTCATTAATATGGTACATTAGTGAGGATCACACTTTCTTGAACTTTAATTGATAATTGGCAAATGTTGCACTGTGATTTTTGTTTGCCTCTATGTGCATTAATATAACTATATTTTGTATTTACTGGATGAGCATAGATTTAGCAGAGTTTATTGCTGCCGTTAACAAGTGAACGTTGCACGATGAATGATGCTCGTTACCATTTGTTCTGACGGAGCTGCTTCAAATCTCACATTGGATATGGCGCCAGCTGTAGCACACGGCGCCGCCTTAACAGGAGAAATAATGTCTGCTACTTCCGTATTTCTGCCAGTTCGTATTTAGCAACGGTTGGATTTGATGGAGAGGTCTCTTTCAACCTAAACTGTTTTGAGTCGTCATTAAAAAATATCACTTGAATGTTCATTCAAGTACTGTACTACAACTGAGGCACATATTTTGAATTTGTCATTATACACACTCACACCATAACTAAGTGTGGTGAAACCTATCCAATGCTTCATTTTGCAAAGCCAGTATAACCCACCCCACTAAGGTTGAAACGGCTGTCCG
Source organism: Ascaphus truei (assembly GCF_040206685.1). Lineage (NCBI taxonomy): Eukaryota > Metazoa > Chordata > Amphibia > Anura > Ascaphidae > Ascaphus > Ascaphus truei. Next base: position 101,233,139 of record NC_134487.1, on the reverse strand, counting down.
TGGGCGAGTTTACTGGCTATGCATCTTAACCCAGGCTGTGCTCAAAAGGTGTGAAATGCAGCAAGCATATGCTTATAGGGGACCATGTTATATGGTTTTGAAGCAAAAGGTGGCACTGTGTTCTCATTTGCATGTCATTTCCCAGAATCCCGTGCTGGGTGATAATGGTGAAAGGCAGGGTTGCAGACCTGTCTAACACATGCAAATGAGCATACAGTAATATTTACATTTGATATATAATATATTATTATTTTTAAACCTTTAGGAAATAATGCACTTAGAAAATAGCAAATGGGAGCGCTGCGCTAGTGCAATCGGTTTTCTTTTCCGCAGCCAGGGAGTTGGTTACTTTTCTGCTTTTTTACAGGATGTGGAAAAAGACGACAAGATTCGTGAATTAACTCTCTGTGATGTAGATCGGACATATACTCTGAATTACAAGGCCCTGCGTCGGGAATGTGATTTGAGGCATGCGTGGGCCAGAACTATTCACACTTTCCAAGTAAGGTTTTTATTTTTATATAAGGAGGCAACAATTGTTATTTTAACATACTTTGTAGTATTTTAGCTAACACCCAACATATACAATTCCACATGAAGGGTGGTCAGTGTGTACTTTTAATTGGCTACCATCTAGTACAGAGAAGCGCAAACTTTGAGCTGCCTGCTCTCGGACCCTCACTTTGTTTGGTGGCATCTAATGACACCGCCGGGTCACGTGACTCCGTTGCCATGGAGACGGCCGTGTGACGTCACTCTGCATGACACTTGCGTCATTTGACGCCGTGTTGCCATATCAACTCATCTTAGCAGCTCTTCAGACCCCCAGTTCGTGAGTTGCGGAGGCCCCGTGCTCTTATTAGAGGCATTTAAATTTAAATACCGGGGTATCTGCAACAGCCAACGCCCCCCACTTTGCACATCGCTCGTCTAGTAGATAGCCTGGCTCCAGAGCATTGTGCTCACTTTTACCATGATTGCATGGCCATGTATCCTCCCTCTGCCTGAATGGCTGAATAGCAGGAGTCCAAGAATATAATTTCTATTCTTTCATTTTGCATTGCAGAACAAATGCATTTTCTGTTTTGCTTTGCACCTGAAGTTCTCCTCGTCCTGATGCCCAACACAACTGATAAGATAATTGATAATTTCCCCACACCACTTGCTCGGTATTAGTGGCCTCAACAATGGTGCTAGTCTGCGCCATTAGTAGAGCCTCCTGAACTGTTCCCGGAGCCGTGGCTGAAACGGCTTAAAGATGCAGCAGCCAGCAAAATGGCTCACGGCTGTGGGATTATGTGACTTTGCATTTCCCCAATTAAGAAATCTCTTACTATTAGTCACAGCTTCTATAACTGCAAGATGGTAAAATATCTTGCCGGTCATTTCTAGATTCACGCTCATGGCTTACTGTACCAACACTGTCAGTAGTTCCTGTTGCATTTTGAATGTTGCTTATCTGAATATATTCTTGTTTTCTCCTACTTGTTTCAGGGTTCAGAAGAGGACACTGTTGTGTATGTACTGGGTACAGCAGGCAGGCAGGATTGGAAACATGTATACACCGCTGTAACACGAGGCCGCAAACGGTTGTATATAGTAGCCAGAAAAGATCAGCTGGACCAAGCAATTGCTAATAAGGCTCGTGATAGAAAAACCTGGCTGCAACAGCGTTTAAGAGAGAAACTCGCACAAAGCAGCAACTGTTCACCCCAGACTTCTTTCCCTTCTACACAGTTCAATGAGACACAGGTTCCCTGCACTTCTATGGCAGCAGGTCAGGTCTTTGATAGCACACAAGTTGTAAGCAGAAAGACATACTATGAACCTCAATCATCACCACGCGTTCCGAGTTTATTGGACACACAAGTAAATGTACAGTCTCTGTCTCAGCGAGATTGTGGTGATTGCACAGATGACATAATATCAGAGGCAACCATACCCAATGAACATAGTGGTTTTGACAACCATGCTCTGCTGTTCTCCTCTTCACAGAAGAGGCAGGGAGTCCTTGCAGCTTCTGAAACCCCTTTCAAGATATCTCGTGTTTGCACCTCCATGGTAAACAAACTATTAATTGTACAATGTTTCACACTTCTAATTAGTGAGTTAATTGATACATTTCAGGCATGTTATTTAATTACTAATATTGAATTTATGAAGCATTGCTAGTATTATTTTAAGTGTTTAGTGGAATATTTTTAATGCTCTTGAAATCCACAGATAAAATGTGGAATGAAAATAGATTTTTTTTTTTTTTTTCCTACCATGAAATAATGTATCTAACCTCATTACAGATACTTGTATTTGTGGAAAAATTAACTTTTTGTTCTGAAGGCAAATAGAAAATAAAGCTCACTGTACAGAACATTAATGGTGCGCTCCCTCTTAGGAGCAGAATGAACCCATCTAGGGGTTAGATCCACAGAGCTCCGTCAATGAGACGTTAACATCTCGTTATGTGCTAACGGAGATCTTCAAATATCACTAACGATGCGTTAAGTGCTGTTGTGTTACTATAACTGACGATAGTGCTAATGATATTCAAGCGGTACTCCCTTTAACCATGTCTATTGACAGAGCTCCATAATGTAACGTTAATTAAGTCATAGCTAAAGGTGGCACAACTCACATCCAGACCCTCAAATAGGTATTTTACAGAGTCTGAATAAGCAAGACCACAGTTAGTTATGATTTTAACTTCGTTGCCGTAACTGGAACTTTTTAGGTTGGGCTAAAGTTGTGAGTGGAGTACCTGCTGCTTTTAATGTTGAATTTGGTGTTTAATGTGATGTTTTATTATGGACTTGTTTCCATTTTGTTTTGGCAGGATGAGAAGACTTCTCCTCTGGGCTGCACAAGTCTACAAAACCTGAGTATCGACAGCCCTTTACCCAACAGAAAGCAGCTCTTCGAACCTTAGGCATTGAAACACTGCAATATATCACCACACCTCGAACCAACTATGCCCTCAGTTGTGTCAACTGAAAAACGCTTGTTCAAATTACTCAGCTGTAGCGGTTTACTACATCTCAGATCTTCAGATTAGTTTTTTTTAATGCCAAGTGTTAAAACCAAGCTGTGTCCCATTTTGAATGTGTGCTTGTTAATTCCTCTTATTGACACTTCCCCTAATTACAAACGGTGCACATGGACTAAATACTGGTTTACCTTGATGCACCATGCAAAATGGCACAAGAAAAACAAAGCCGCTCTGCACCAGTTTTTCTCCATAATTGCCTTGTTCTATGGACATTATTGTGTTGGAGTCCCTGGATCTGTGAAACGTTGACTCTGAACAGTGAGTTGCAGGGAACAGTATATAAAGCATATTGGGTCGGAGTATGAGGACACTGCCCTCCAGATATGGCTCCTTGCTCTCCATCTGCAGGGGACAGTGTTTTTAAGAATATATCAAGCAAAATTCCAAATATGATGATTCCTGGTCACATGTTTTAAAGTACCTCATTATTCCAGATATCAAAAGGGCTTCATTAATTACTGGAAGGTTATTAAATCCAGTGGTATAACTTTTATGGACCATGATTATAGTTTTATGGGTTAGTACAGAAATCTGTCAACCTGAAATATAAATTTGGTCTTCTACCCCTCGCTATACAATTTTTTTGTTCATGAAGATCTACACAACCCTTTTCCCGATTTCTAGAGTGATTGTGCTCTTGTGGTTCTGTAGTGCTTCACTGATTATCTGCTCTGGTTTTTGATTGCTTTCAAAACAACCCGTTCCTAAAAGCCTAATAGGACTACAGTTAAACTGAGAAACAGAAAATATTGTATATTTGCTTTTTCCATGTGTCCTAATTTACCTCACCATGCCCCATCGTGGTGATTGCAGTATGTTCATGTATTATGACATTAACATTGGAGGCTATTGTTGACATATCCCTGTCTAATCATCTCAAAACTGTTGTCTTAGACAGCAATAATAAAGTATAGTTGTCTTGACACTTGTGTATACTGATACACATCACATTTTAAATCCTTTCCCACAAAATTATTGCAATGCTGCTAAAACTAGAACAAATTCCTCAGCGCAAACCGCTCCTTAAATTATTATTATTACAAGTTATCACACGACCGTAGACACAAACTAATGTATTTGACCTACAGTTGAGCAGTGTTTTTCAACCATGAACCCTTAGGTTGCCATGCCCAGCAGCCCCTAGGCACAGCTGTTGCGTCCCCTCCTCCTTCTGAACCGCAGCGATGTTGCTATGGTAATGCGACTTAATGATGCACCGTCAGGTTGCCATGGCAATGCGACGCCGTGATGTCACGATGGCGACGTCTGTGGCGTCCATTGATGCTGCTGTTCAGGAGGGCGGCAGGTAAGGCGGCCGCAACAGCTAAATGACATCCCATCAGGCCAGAGAGCGTGGAAAAAGTATATGGGGACATTTTTGCTGTCCCAAAATGTTGGCAGCCTGTGCCTAATGGGAAATTCGTTACTGGGTTAGGGTTCCTCAAAATTTCACATATGGTTCCTTAACCCAAAAAGCTGGAAACCACTGACCAAGAGGATTATTACAATGGTTACAAGGTTATGTAATAGTTTACTTGCCTTTCTAGTTCTATTGCTTCGTAACATAAGGAACTTGACTTAAATCAGCAATACCCCATTATTTGTAATTTCTTTATATTTAGCATAACATTGATTAAAGGTTCACATGGAGTTAAACTACTATTTGCTCTGGTGACATCCCCCAGTTCCAAAGTGCTCCACCATTTTATTTAATGATTTCAATGTGCCAGAAAAGTAAAATTGAAAGGTGGCTGCCAAGGTTGTAAAATAGGAAGCTGTAATGTCATGATGTTGCAGCTTCCTATTGGACTATGGGAGTGAGGCTTAGATGGAGGCCATTTTAACTTCCTCAAAAGGGACCAGAAGCAGAACAGGCAAGTATGTCACAGCCTCAAAAGGGACATTGTGTACCCAACATCCCCGGCTTTTACCCAGGAATGAGGGGTATTTAAATGTCCCTACTGAGGCTAACTCAGAAGGGACGTTGATGATGAAGCGCAGCTTGATCGAAACATGTTGGTCTTCCTGTTATTGGCCAAATAAACTTTTTTATATTTGGAGTTGCCCTCTTCATCGTTATTTGCAGTGTCACAGTTTTTTTCTTTTTGTACTGAAGCAGCACTATCGCAGACAGCGCACCGGAGAACTGATTTGGAGGACAAGGATTCATTCTTTACATAGCAATCATGAGTCCCTGATTCAATCAATTTTGGGGAATTTATGTTGGAATAAGAATCCTGGGCGTCATTCATTTCATATTCCTGGATGTTGCGGAGTCAAGAGTAAGGCCAGGTAGACGCCATCTTATCAAATACCAATTGTTATTGGATCCCCTCAGACTGATAAACCTATATTTGTGACATATAACTTATTGGACAGGTCCTCTATAGATTTCCAATCTCAATCAAAAAACACCAAAGGATTGGGGGGGGGGGGGGGGGGAGAAAAGGAAAACATCCACAGAAAAGAAAGAAGCACGTTTAAATAGTACTTCTGGCGTTATTAATATCTCAAATGTGACATCAGAATCTGAATTATCCGGTAGGAGAAAAAAACGGGAGCATGGCCATGCAAAAAAGTAGACGTCCGGGGCTACAGTGCAAGTCTAATGAAAAAGGTCTTTAATGAAACAATGACAACATGGCAGACAGAGTAAAAATCTACTCTAACGCGTTTCACGCTTAATGCAGCACTTTGCCTACTTTTTTTGTACAGCTGTGCTCTGTTTTTTTTTTCTCCTACCGGATTATCTGCTTCTCCATACCACGTGAGGCACGCCAACCAAGGAAGACAAGCGACCGAATGCGAGTACTTTACTCCGTACCAATTACTGGTTTCTATGGGAGTTTGTCATTGACACTACAGGGATCCGTATGCTCTAGGGAGGCAGTCCAAATAGGAAGAGAACCAGAGGGGGTTGCTATACAAACAGCCATCTGCACTATCAACCAGGACATTTACCTATACCTCCCCCACTTTGAGCAATACACCTGTTTTCATCAATTGTCTTACTCATTCCATGTCGCTTTGATTATTTCTTTCTACAAGCAATCAAATCAAATCAGCTTTATTGGCATGACGAAAGAACATCTCAGTATTGCCAAAGCGTGAATAATAGGGGGTGGGGGACAATAATTACACGAATACTAGGGGGTAGGGTATAATGATTGCAGGGTATATGGGTAACAGTTTCGCACAGGGGTGTAGGGGTTAGTGGACGTCTCTCAGCTTGTGGCAGGTGCTGATATAGTGTGCAGCCAGTTCTGCTGTGGTTTCATCTTCTCCCAGGAGGATCGCTATTTTTTGGTTCTCTTCTGTATTATTAAAGTTCTGGATAACAGCAGTGAGTTTCTCTAGGTGGGCACTCCTCACTTCAGAGTATTGTGTGCAACGCAACAGGAAGTGAGTTTCATCTTCTACCTCTCCTAGCTCACATCTTAGATACTATTTATATCACTGGTAACCAAGTCTTGGTAGCACCGTTCCATGGAACTTTGTTCTGTTACATAGAATCTGAATTATCTCCTTAATAAAGGTTTAAAATTCGCCCCCACTATAAACTTTAACCTTTTTGACACTGTGCTCGACCTACACAAATTTGTCTCAGTGTCCACAGGGTGGCTTATCCAAACTGACATGTAAAGGCATTGAGGTGGTTCAACCCCTTATTAGGGGTGGCAATAGGGTCAATAAGCTTGACCATAGGGAAATGTTTTGTATTTTCACTTTACGTACTAGAATCCCGAGGGGACTTTATTCAGATTTGGGATTTTAGTAATTTTTTTTATAAGCATTTTTGAATTTAATATTTCATTTAATATATTTTCTACTTTTTCTTTTCTTCCTTTTTTCTTTCCCCCCCCTCCCTCACCCTCCTTTTTTTTCCCCTCCACTTTTTTCTTTACATAAATTATATCCTTTATTTAAATAAAAGCATTAATGTTATTAAATTCATTAGTTATTATGGATTACATTTGTATTTTGTGTATTTATACATTTCCCTACAGTCAAATGCTGTCATTAATTTAAAATTATCTTTACTTAAAATTCTTTATTTTTTGTATACAGTGCATATCAAAAGTGTTTAGAGAGGCTCTTGTGGTTACACATACGGAATATGTTTGCTTGTTATAGAAAATATACTTGAAAAAATTTTAAGTATATATTTACTTATATTCGTGTCTCCTTTACATTTTGATCCATGTGTGGTTGATGTGGAGGATATATATATAAATAGAATTTATATCTGGCTACTTAACTCTACATCAACCTCCATATGCACCAACTGGTGGAGTTCTGTGTGTAAAGGCAACTGTTCAATATAGTTATGCCTTATTCAATTTGTACATTTTATAAAGGTTTTTTTCTTATGCCTGATCTTGCTGCAATGTAGCCATTATATTGCGAATCATTGAGCCAAGGGCTATTCGGAACGTTGTGGCAGATCTTGTCTTTTCTTTATTCTATGTCTGTGTTAATAAAGTTGTTTTGAATGTTTTTTATGATGTTTGTGTACCCAGCATCCCTGACTTTTGCCCGGGAATGATGGGTATTTAAATGTCCCTATTGAGGCTAACTCAGACGGGACATTGAGCTGCGAAACATGTTGGTCTTCCTGTTATTGGCCAAATAAACTTTTTAGTGTTTGGAGTTGCCCTCTTCCTCGTTATTTGCTGTGGTTGGCCTCTTCCTCGTTATTTGCTGTGGTTGGCGTCAGTTTTTTTCTTTTTGTACTGAATTATCTCACAGTAGAGGTTCTCTGCAATTAAGAATGGGCGGTTAAGATCCAGTGAAGCCCACAGTTCAGGTTCTGTACAATATTAAACAAATTTAAGTAGATGGGGGGATTGCTGCTTTCAGGTTTTTTTTTTTTTAATATTTTGTAATCATTCCATTTCTTCCAAGTTCTTTAAATTACCTGTTATGTCAAAATAGTTTATGGACAAGAAAGCAAGAGGCCGATTATTAAATTGTGTATTTATGGTGTTACAATTGTACAGATTTAAAGGTATAGATTGACAATTGTGTTGGAAGCCATCCCTAAAGAGTTATATATACAAACCTTTGTAACTGCACCTTCTCAATCATGTTTGCATTTCAAATGCTTATATTAATATTGCACCTTGTTTTTTTAAATCATTGTTTATTCTGTTTTGTACAGTATGATTGTTCCATACAAATATTTCCAACAGTTTGAGTTCCCAAAATCATACATAGACAATAAATGTCATGCTATTAAAGTATTAAATTTGTACAAAAATACTTTACAGTTTAATACTTGTTTGTTACAAACAAATACATATTTGAATTGACTTACGATAAAGACTTATTTCTTCCATTTACTTAATTTTGAACGTCTTCATATTCTGGCAGTGTTTTAAAACAGTATCTTTTGCCAAGAAAAGAAGGTTAACGCATTCATTAAACAATAGCAAAGTCAGACTGATCAGACATGTCACACAGTATGGATGCTTGTAATCCAGTGTCTGGCCTTTGTTGCATTCCTCTTCCGGATCCTCTTATAGCCAGTGCCAGTAATGCATATCAGAGACAGAGCTGCTGGTGAGTGAGTATCAAATCAAAACGGGAATCTTTTTATTGCTTTGAAGGAAAAACAATTGGCAAAGCTTTTCAACACGTACAGTTTTAAAGCAACAATGATACATGGCTCAGAACACATTTTGATTGTAAAGCTCTCACGGTTTTCCTTGTTTAAACTACACAAACACCAGAGCTTCCATTAGCCATCCAAACGTATTCTATTTTGTGTCTGTGTATTACACAAAACGCTTGAGGAATCTGAAACATGTTTAATAGCAATGCACTTCAGGCCCCTTCAGCATTTAAGCCGTCATTTTCTTTTTACTCCCCCTCCAAAAAAACTATTGTTTTTATCTTTTTATATGAACTAGGAGGTCCTCCGGAGCTGAACCGCACATTGGAAGCTCCACCCCATGCCTCCCCCTGCCTCCCCCTGCCCAATTGCAAAGATGTAATATTTTCTTTGCCAGTACCTGCATGGATAACACAAAGGTGGCTGCACGGTCATTCAATTGGAAACTCCAATGTCATCTTACAATGTCACAGCTTTCTATTGGTAGCCCGCGTAAGACTGACCCAGGAGCCATATTGTTTCCTGGACAAGAATTCCTCTATGGGAGTTTCAACAAGAAATATTTCAGGAACTGGTGGGGCGTAGCTTAGTGTCCTGGTTCAGTTCTGGGTCACACGTTGTTTCAAATAAGGTTAAAAAAAAGTATATTAAAAAACAAGCGGCACAGATTGCTGCTTCAAGCATGTAAATCCATAAACCAATGGCAATCCTGCCTATTTCATAATTGTAAATGACATACTTTTCAATAATATAATGAATATACACTAATAAAGTTTTAATTCATGACAAAGTATCAGGTAAAAGGTCTTTTGGGCTAAACCACATAGCGTGCATTTGCACTGTAGCCCAGTCATCTTAAAACAGTCTGTAAAATATCCTGGATCCAACGTATTCTCTTTGTAAATACAGTTTTTAGTTTGAAATAAAGTGAAAATGTGATCCTTGCTAAAAACATTAAAAAGTTTTATGTTTTAAGCCTCAGCAGCTTCAGACTACATGTAAAAGACAGTAGCATAACATGAAGATTCTTTAACTTGTTGTATAATCTTCCCTCTAGTCCATGGACAAATGGCTGGAAAATAAGACACCTTTTGCTTTCAGTAGTTTCTCTGCACGTCACACAAACCCAGTGTTTGTTCAAGATTAAGCTTGGAATGGCACTAATTTTAATATTTATAGTGATCACAAAGTAAAAAAAAAAAAAAAAACACTTGTTACTCCCATTTATGCAAGTGGAGTACCATTAGTCTACACAGAAGTATTTTAAGCCCCCCCCTGTGCTTACTAGTAATGCCACATAGTGACATCTGTGTCTTAAACGTCACAGATTAATTATACAACAGGGATTTAGCACCAATTTTCTACTATTGAGTCAATAAACTGGAATTATCTCTGCTATAAAGTATTAGTGGAATCTCTCATGTCCACACCTGCAAGGCGTCCACTTGCTTGTTGAGAGAAGGTGTGATTTTGGTCACTCCATTCCTCTACTGGCAAATTCTGTACATCTGACGCTTCCTTCTGAGAAGCTATTGGGTTCCTGCTAATAACCAAATCAAGTTTGTTGCCAGATTCTGCAATAAGGGGAACAACCAGGCAGCAGTCAAAGTCTCGGGTGCGTACATGATTCACCTATAATGATACAAAAAGGGTACAGGTTATGATATTTATTTTCTTAGGTTTCATTTTTCTACAAGCTGAAAACCAAACATCTATTACTTTTAACTTGGCATAAATAGTATTCATTGTTTTGTTTCTGTAACCTCTCCATCGTACAGTGGATGTATTTGCATTCCTAGGCAACTTAGTTTGAGTTAAATACTTCAGAGCAAAGTTGAATAGTTACCCAACAGCAGAGTTGCACACATCAATTCAAACGATTCAGGATTTTGCTAAAAAAATATATATATCTTTAAATCTGATACTGCTCACGTAAAATGGAATTCAGAGCAGGGGGATGTGTGTTCTTGAGCTATTTTTTAATCAGACACTTGGAGCCTAGTTACGTTAAAAAAAAATAATTGTACCGGGCTGTCCACCAGCAATTCAAATGTATGTATATAGCGCTATTAATGTACATAACGCTTCACAGCAGTAATACACGTGATAATCATATAAATAACAAGTAATACAAACAACACGTCAAGGGAAGAAGTGCTTCAGACATAAGTGACACTTGGGAAAAGGAGTCCCTGGCCCGAAGAGCTCACAATCTAATTGGTATGTAGGAGGAACGTACAGAAAAACAAGAATAACACAAGACACTGCAGGTTTTCTTAATGCTATTTAATGAGCCAAAAACTTAGCGATGTTTTGACTAGAGCGGTCTTTTTCAAGTGGTGAGTGGCTTAAACTAAAATGTCCCATAGAGTTTTATAAACCATACAAATCCCCAGCATGCTCACTGATTGGAAATAACACCTGCTGTAGTAGTGTGCTGAATCCTCATTAATGCTCAACGCTGCGGCTGGAAGAGATCGCAGCTGCTGCAATGTCCAATAAAATTGCCTGCTTGACGCACGTGATCCGATGTGTCCAGCGTCATCCTGTTAATGTGTCAGTCGTCGTCAGGGAGATGTGATGCCGGGCGCCATCAATTTAAGAGCGGAAATGGGATGTTTAAGATCGTTACAGTGTTTAACGAGGGCAGTTTCCTCTGCGGAATGTATGGTCTTGCTCTTGTGCTCAATGCATCTCGTTTTTAACATTCTGTTCGTTTTGCCAATAAAGCAAAGTCCGCAAGACCAACACTCAAGGTTTTCATTTGCTAAATTGTGTGGACATGCTTATTTATATTCTGCTCAAAATCCACATCTTACATAAATAAGCATAATTATGTCTTACCATACTTCCTTTTTAAAATTAGTTAATATTTAATTTTTTTGTTTGGTCACAATTAGTCACTTGAGGCATGAGCCCTACTGACATTGCTTATATGCTGTTTCTCTTTTTCACATATATGTGCTGGAAGATTTTATTGCCCCGCTTGTATTTCGGTGATCTCCACAATCAACATGTCACATTCAGCTGTCTGGATTCCTCAAATGGAACTTATATTTGTATACCTCACAGATGCGAAGAGGTACATTAACTTACCCGCGCACTGAAGAAACAACGGAATATTCGTTTTCATCTCAGCAACTGTTGCACAACAATATATTCATAAAGAAATGCAAATAGATATTCGTTGGGAGGAGCATAAGGATAATACAAACTGTCATGGAACCAGAACTACCTTTCTGACTCACCTCCCTCTCTCCTTTGCAGCTTCTGCCTGTCAGATCTTATTCCCAGCTGCATGGAGCTTGCACACACATACTGTGCCTGTGTAACTTGCAACAATGTTGCATGTCTTGCCTCTGGGCATGGAATCAGTGAGCTGCTACTGCAGTTTCTGATATCCTCACCAGAATGGGCTAGTCTGCCCCCCTCCTGTTTGTTCAGAGGTAGTCTGCCCCTAGACCAGCGGTGCGCAAACTGGGGCGCGACCCCCAGGGGGGGCGCGACACTGCCGACGGGGGGCGCGGGGTTTACAGAGGCCCCGCGCGCTTCCCGAAGGCACTTAAATTAAGTGCCGGGGGAGCTGCAGGGCCTCTGTAAACCTTACTTACCGTGGCTTCGGCGGCTTCCTCCCTGCGTCGCCATGGCAACGTGGCGTCAAAATGACGCTGCGAGGTCATGTGACGTCACGTTGCTATGGCAACGTGACGTCATTACGCCGGAGCGCGGGTAAGTTGGGGTTGGGGGGGGGTGCGGTAATGAGGGGACAGCCGGCAGGGGGGCGCAGGGAAAAAAGTTTGCGCCCCCCTGCCCCAGACTATTCCCTTTACCCACACTGCCCCTCACTTCCTTTTCCACCCTGGAGACAGTGAGTACAAGACCCTTCTATGTTCATCCCCCATGGTGAGGCCATCTCTTTTTACCGGTTTCTAACTAATAATCACCACTACATACCATCCACAAGTATTTGTAACCTGCTGCTTCCCAATAAAGTGGAGGAAATATTACAGGGCTTGGAGTGATTTAAAAGGGAACTGAGTTAATGCTATCGGGAGACATTCACACATCAAACGTGACCCTGGCTTCAGAAAAGTAAAAAGAGGACCGTGTGCCTTGGGGACACACACAGAGGAGCTGCTACCCACAGCCTTTATGCTAAAGAAACAAGCAAGCAGCTTGCACAGCAAATAAACAGCAGTCTCTCACCACCACTGTACAAGCATACTGCTCCACGTTGCTACACAGAAGCCACCAGCCTCTACACAGTAAACAACTACAGCTTTATGCAAAGACAAGTGAGCAGCCTTACTTTGCTAATAAGAATACAGAATAGTCTCTGCACAAGCAGCAGCTTCACTCTGCCAGACAGGGCAGCAAGCTTTATACAGCAAATTGCACACAGCCTGCAGCCTTAACAGACAAGAAGTAGCTCAAACTGCGCAGCAGCTTTGCAAACAAACAGTGCTTTTTACACAAACCTAATGCCTTTCTCTGTCTGAGCTCACCCTCTGCACAGCCCCATAGTGAGGATCCACCATCTCACCTACCCCTGCGCACGTCCCCACGGCCAGCGCCATCAAGGGCCACGCCACCGGACACCCGCCAGGACACCTGTCAGAGCCACCGGACACCTGTGAGTACAGCTACCCCTACGCTGCACGCTGCAGGACACCGCTCGGCATCATCTGAGACAGACGCCCATCGCCGACAAGGTAAAAGACCGCACGCCACACACACTGGCTAAAGGCCTACACACACCTACAGCATGGCAGAACTCAGAGCCTCACCAGACATCACGCAGGAAAGCGATCACTCAGACACAGAGACCGCTGCGCAACTGCAACAGGCGCAGGCAGGCGCAAGGCCCAAACGGACAGTCACACTGACACAAAAGGCCCGCGAAAAATATGAGACTGACATTGAAGCGCACCGCGCTAAATTAGAGTTGGCCTGGAACACAACCACACTTGGGATACGCAATGTCGCCGCCGCTGGCAATTCTGTACAACAGCTCGAGCAGGCAATAACCCAATTAAAGATAGACCACTTATGCCACCAAGGGCTGTCAGAGGCATACGCCACTTACCTGGCCAGGGCTAATACCGGCGAAAGCCTACAAGAAAGGGACTTACAGCACAATACTAACTTGACACGTGACAGCCGCGTGCGAACCGCCATCGCAGACGCCCAAAGCGAGAGAAAAGAGCTCCTCCTGGAGACCGCCTCGCAGCGCTCAGGCACATCCAGCCACTCATCAAGGTCAGCAAGATCAGCGCAATCTAACGCGTCCAGCGCAAGCACAAACGCTACCAAGGCGCGAGCCACCGCAGAGGCCGCACGTGCCAGGGCCGAATATTGTCGCAGAGAGGCAGCCATAAGAGCAGGAAGAGCGCGCATAGAAGAGGAGGAACAGACAGCCGCTGCTAATGCTGCCGCCACTGCTGCCGCTAACGCCGCCACTGTTACCGCCGCCATGGCCGCTATTGCCGCAGCGACTGCGCGCAGGAAAGCCGAATTCGATGCGGAACTAGAGGCACTTAATCAAGAGAAGGAAGCCGCTGCCGCCATAGCCCAAGCTGAAGTCCTAGAAGCAGCCGCGCAACAGGACGGCGGGGAGCAACCGTACAGACGGATAGCCTCAGAGGATCAAGCCCAACGCACTGAAGACTACGTAAGGAGCCTCTTCAGCGTAAACATCAGCGCACCATCTCAACACGGATGGAGTGACACCACAGACACCAAAGACTTGCTAGGTCCACGAGGAGAAGACGCTGTTCCTTCAATGGTACATGCTGCCTGGGATAGCCACAGCCGCAACAGTGATCCACACGCCAGCGCGCACACGGATGCACCACAAAAGGCTCGCTATCCAGGTACACCCACACGGGAGAACACAGCCCCTCACACTGACCAGCAGCCATCATGCGTCCACGCCAAGGAAGAGGCGACCGCATTAGCCTCTCCCAACAACTACCTCAGAACGGGACAAACACGCCGATGCCTCAGGCCTGACAGACATAGTCAAGTACATGATCCGGCGTGACCTGGTGCAAGCAGGACTCACCAGCTTCGACGACCGCCCTGAGAACTACCGGAAGTGGAAGTTCACGTTCAAAGACGCAATCAACAGCTTGGACTTCTCAGCAAGAGAAGAGCTCAACTTGCTATTCAAGTTCCTGGGGAACGAATCCAGAGAGCACGCAAATAGACTGCGGGCGGCCAACGCGCACCAACCCCAAGTAGGTCTTGACCTAGTGTGGGAAAGGCTAGAAGAGTCCTACGGCAGCCCCGAAGCAGTCGAGGATTCGCTCTTCAAAAGAGTCGACAGCTTTCCCAAGATCACAACCAAAGACTACTCGAAGTTACGAGAGCTCGGGGACCTGCTGCAGGAACTGGAGTTCGCAAGGAAAGACCATTCCTTAATAGGTCTCAACGTCCTAGACTCAGCTTGTGGAGTGAGACCCATCCTGGAGAAGCTACCCTTCAACCTCCAAGAAAAATGGATTTCACAAGGCTCCAAATACAAAAGGGAGAAACAAGTCGTCTACCACCCATTCTCAGTTTTCTTGAGCTTCATTCGCGAAGCAGCCAGGACAACGAACGACCCCAGCTTCTTCTTAGGTGCGCAAACCACACACAGTGCAAGCAGCCTGAGGACAGAGAGACCAGTGGCGAGATACGGTAACACCCAAACACCCATCTCGGTCCACAGGACGAACGTGCCTCTCACGACCCAAACTACTCCCGATCAGTCGGTCGCCGGAGACAAGAAACCAAGGGACCTTAACAAAGAATGCCCTATACACAGAAGGCCGCATCCGCTTAACGAGTGTATCGGATTCAGAATGAAACCCATAGAGGAGCGAAATAACTTACTCAGGGAATGGGGAGCTTGTTTCAAATGTTGTGCTTCCACAACTCATTTATTCAAAGACTGTAAAGAAGAAATCAAATGTACGGTGTGCGAAAGTGACAAGCACGTGACATCGTTACACCCAGAGGCATTGACACCCCACCAACTCAACAACCCATCCTCCGTAGCGGAGCATGGCGGGGAGGAAGGAGAAGGAGAGCCAACATCCGTCACATCTCAGCGACAAAATGTCCTGCTCCAAAATATGCCTTGTCGCAGTGCACCCCCAGGGACAACCTGAGAAGGCTATTCGGATGTATGCAATCCTCGACGACCAAAGCAACAGATCATTGGCGAAGACGGAGTTCTTCAACCTATTCAACTTACAGGACAATACCTCACCCTACACCCTCAGAACCTGTGCAAGGTCAACTGAGTCAACAGGGAGAAGAGCAAGCGGTTACGTCATACGTTCGGTGGATAACAGAGTGAAGATAGCTCTCCCCACACTCATCGAGTGCAGCCACATGGCCACAAACAGGGACGAGATTCCCACACCGGACATGGCACGCCATTACCCGCACCTCAGAGGAATAGCCAACTACATCCTGCCGGAAGAACAAGACGCCAAGATCTTGCTGCTGCTCGGTAGGGACATCATGAGGGTACATAAAGTCCGTAAACAGCTTAACGGACCCCACAACGCGCCATACGCTCAAAGACTTGACCTAGGATGGGTGATAGTGGGCAATGCGTGCACCGACAAAGAGCACGGACGAGACTATGTTGACGCCCGCAGAACGGTGGTAACAGAATGTGGACACACATCCCTCTCTGAACCATGTCTTGGCCATCTCAAAGTGACCGAAGGGCCAAGTGAAGAGAAAAGACAAGGTCATAGCCCTGAGGTCAACAAAAACATCCTTGCATCGGGGGGTTGTGACAATGGCCTAGGATGCTTAGCGGTTCAGATAACCAAGGATGACGAGTCGACTCCACTGAAGGAAGAAAGTAACCTCCCAAAGGTGACCGACAAAGGGGTCATCCAAAAGACAATAAACAATCGGACGATCCTCTCGCGAGCAATGGCACGGCTGGGACGTACAGTCGTTCCTCTCCACAGAGTATCCAGCGATAAAGCAGCCAGCTGTCATGGCTGGCATAACCGCAAAGGACTGCGCCCTACAGGTGAAGCCACAGTGTCAAAAGGACTGTTCGTTCACACACGTAAGAGGAGACAGTTGCAGAGACATTTCCCAAAAGGATTTACAAGGACAAAAGAGACTGTTCTTCGTCATGTCCAGGGAGAGAACAACCTCCTGAGGGCAGTCAACAAAGAGACACAAAAGCGTTTCACCAAATTACGTGGAGATGTTCTCGTGCAAGAGAAAAGCACCGATGACCTACGGTGCACAGCGTTCCAGACAACAAGGGACAACGACAAGCAAACACCATCGAGGGAAGATAGAGGATTCCCGAGGTTAACAACCATGGAGCTCTCCAAAGACGGACCAGGCAGTTGGTGAACCCGCTACCATTCCGTTCACCAAGAATGCGCTTCCCAAACAATGGAGAACATGCCATCTCTAGGTTCACTTCGCACCTCTGCGACCTACAAAGGGAACCAGAGACCAAAACCAACTTTGTGGCCTTCATCCAGAAGATATTCCTTACCGGCCACGCAAAGCCAGCACCTCTAATGAAGAAAGGCGAAGAATGCCGGTACCTCCAATCATCTGGGGCCTACCACCCTCAGGAACCCGATCAAATCCGGGTAGTGTTCAGCCCCAGCACTCAGTTTCAGGGAGTCTCCCTGAACGACGCCCTCTTTACTGGACTAGATTCGACAACCAGTCTTCCAGGAGTGTTGTTCCGCTTCCGCAAGGAGCCAAAAGCCATCTCCTTCTGCCAAAAGCCAGGTGATAGAGCGACAGGCTACCACGACTGGCATACCTACAAGGGGATGCATTCTGTGGGTAAAACTACAGAGACAAAAAGACTGTTCTCTCACAAGGCTAAAAGGAAACAGCGCCAGAGACTTTTACACAAAGACATTGTGGTGCAACCAGCAAACCTGGAGCTGTGCATCCACCCTGCATCCTTTGCCAAAGAACCTTGACCAAGGGACCTTGATACCAGTGATACCGGCCGGTGTCACATCGCTATGTGGACATGGACTCTTGCATCGTTTGAGAATGTGATGTTATCTTTGTTATGCATTGCACATATGTTTCTCATAGTCTGTTATATAGTAGTATCTACAGATACCAGACGGGGAGTGTCATGGAACCAGAACTACCTTTCTGACTCACCCCCCTCTCTCCTTTGCAGCTTCTGCCTGTCAGATCTTATTCCCAGCTGCATGGAGTTTGCACACACATACTGTGCCTGTGTAACTTGCAACAATGTTGCATTTCTTGCCTCTGGGCATGGAATCAGTGAGCTGCTACTGCAGTTTCTGAGATCCTCACCAGAATGGGCTAGTCTGCCCCCCCTCCTGTTTGTTCAGAGATAGTCTGCCCCTAGACTATTCCTTTACCCACACTGCCCCTCACTTCCTTTTCCACCCTGGAGACAGTGAGTACAAGACCCTTCTCTGTTCATCCCCCATGGTGAGGCCATCTCTTTTTACCGGTTTCTAACTAATAATCACCACTACATACCATCCACAAGTATTTGTATCCTGCTGCTTCCCAATAAAGTGGAGGAAATATTACAGGGCTTGGAGTGATTTAAAAGGGAACTGAGTTAATGCTATCGGGAGACATTCACACATCAAACGTGACCCTGGCTTCAGAAAACAAACTAAACCGTGTTTAATGAAACACCATCACCGGATTAAGTCCAAAGGATTGAACAGACTAATTGCTCTGCGCATGCGCAGCGTCGGATACCTAGCAACAATTGGATCTCGTCGAGGGAGTAAAGGTGGATTGAAATCAGCTAGTATGACATCAGCAAGATGGCGCTCGACATCAAAGTTTAAAGCCCGGCGCATGCACAGCGTAGTTCACATAGCAACGATCGGATCTCGCAGAGGGAGGAAAGGGAGACGGAACACAGCCATGATGATGTCACCAAGCTGGCGCCCGGCATCACATCTGACACATTAACAGGATGACGCTGGACACATCGGATCACGTGCGTCAAGCAGGCAATTTTATTGGACATTGCAGAAGCTGCGATCTCTTCCAGCCGCAGTGTTGAGGATTAATGAGGATTCAGCACACTACTACAGCAGGTGTTATTTACAATCAGTGAGCATGCTGGGGATTTGTATGGTTTATAAGGCTCTATGGGACACTTTAGCTTAAGCCACTCACCACTTGAAAAAGACCGCTCTTGTCGAAACATCGCTACGTTTTTGGCTCTTTAAATAGCATTAAGAAAACCCGCAGTGCCTTGTGTTATTCTTGTTTTACCGTACGATTTGGATTTCCAGCAGGACTTCTTTCAATACAAGTGCACCGGTAAATATGTATGTTTCTTTATTATTATATGGTGTGCAGCAGTTATCTTCATTTTTTGCAGGAGGAACGTACAGAGATAGTAGGAAGGTGCGTCTGCAAGGGTTCAAGGTCGATGCATGAGGTGTAAAGTATCAGCCATGGAGCATATGCTTCAATAAGGAGGTGTGTTTTAAAATGGGTCTTAAAGGTGGCTAGAGAGGGTGCTAATCGTATATTGAGGGGAAGGGCATTCCAGAGGTGTGGGGCAGTCAGTGAGAAGGGTTTAAGGCGGGAGAGGGCTTTACACACAAAAGGGGTAGAGAGAAGACATTCTTGAGCAGAACGCAAGAGTCCATGGATTAGGAGGGGAAAATGGTGGTCCTGAGAGGATGTTAGTATAACTTTCTTTTTTTTCCCCCATTGTTCAATTCTCAATTCTCTCCGTAAAGCAAGACACTTACAGGGTTATGTATAACTTGGCTCCTTAGACAAACCATATAAATGAATATATCTGAAAAATGTGTATGGAACGCTGTAGGTATTATTTTTGGTTTTGCTTTTTTTAATCTCCACTTTATACCCTCTCTCTGTGGTTGAGGTCTGACATGTTTCCCCCCATCGCCTTTTTCAGTACCCCAATGTAAACCAAATTCAAAATAAAGAATATTTAAATAAATAATTGTATTATATAGTGCTTTTGTTATACCCCTTGTTAGAATGAATAAGTCCATACCCTAAATCAGGGGTGCGCAAACTGGGGGTCGCGTGAAATTTTCTGGGGGTGGGGGATGTGGTGTTTACAGAGGCCCCGCGCTCTTCCCCAAAACATTTAAATTAAGTGACAGTAGTGCTCGCGAGGTCTCTTAAGTTTCCTTATCTGGTCTCCGGCGGGTTACATGACTCACATGACGTTGGGACTCCAGAGAACAGGTGAGGGGGGGAAGGGGGAGAGGGGGGTGAAGGGGGATAGGGGGGGAGGGAAGGGGGAGAGGGGGGGGAAGGGGGAAAGCAGACGGGGGTGCAGACTGAAATGTTTGCGCACACCTGCCCTAAATAACAGTGAGTTAAAGAGAGTTACCGAAGGCTACAGAGGGTGAATGTAAGAGGTTGAAGTTGATAAACAACTATACCACCCCAACCCTTCAGAACAACAAACTTGATGTTTAAAATAATCTGGTAATATAACCAGAGCAGCTGCAGCTACCACTTTACTTCTTGACTTCTTTTAAAAGGACTTACAACTTTGTAAATGTAAAAGCATCTAAAAACTAAGGCTAGGTCCATGGTGCCTTCGCCCGTGCCGAGGCGTGCGCGGCCATGACGTCACCTGCTTGAAGCGGGTGCAGTTTTTGGCCATGGTACACGCGCCGTCCGTGGGCGTGTCTAGGGGTGTGCCAGTGACATCACGACGCTGGTTTGCCATCATTGGGCAAACAGCACACGTGACCGGCCTGTCGCGCCAAGAAATGAGTTTGAACGGATTTCTTCGCAATGCCCGGCCCCTCCCGCTTCCGCCCGCACGCCGCAAGGACACGAACACTGCCTTGATGCAGTCTGTTTTCTCAACGTGCGGACTGCACGGTCTGCGGTTCCATGGCCCCGGCCCTAGTCGTGCCCTCATTCTCTACAATTATTTCTGTCCAGAATTTAAGATATATTTTAAAAAACTCTGCAATTTTAGATCTGAAAGAATAAATGGCGGAGCACAATAGAAAAATACAGTGTACAGCTTTCCATGAGGTAGTAGTTAAAGGTTAAACCCAATGGAGAGAGACGTATGCAGCAGAAATGTGAGAGTTGCAGTTTTTAAAACTTGACAATGTAGCAGGACCCAACCAAAATGTTTTTATATCCATCTTCCAGCAAAACAGTACATTCATGGCACAATTCAGTGTGTAGTCAGGGTGAATAATGGAAATTCTTACAAATCAAGTGGTCTTTATGCATTTTAATGAGTCTGTGTCATGAAATACCGGAGGTCCCCTGGGTGCTTATCACTGTATGTGATCATTACCTGCAAAAGTCGGTCATATGGCTTCAGGCCCCCCAGATCTCCAGGCCCATTGGGACGGATATTCTTCACATAAACACCTTTTTCCAGTACACCATCAGCGACACTAAAACCAAAGTCCTCCCTATCAGAGTCCTTAAATAAAGAGACCTGGTGGGAGAAAGGATAAACACATTTATTTTAATTCTATTATATGTATTTTATTCTGAGCAGTATCAATAATGTGTTGATTTGTCAGGTTCACGTGGCAATTAGGAATGCACACGACCACTGTTTTTAAGTATATGAAGTGTTCTTACCAACATTGTTTTATTTGTCAAGGGAAAAAGCTTTATACACACAAGTCACCTGTAAGTTAAGAGTGCACAGTAAAACGGTTTGTTTTTGGTGTTACCACAGTTGAGCATGTTCACTTATTCATGTAGACATTATATCTCTTACTTTGATTAACTAAAAAAAAAATTCCAACTGTGACAACACCAACACATGCTCAAGATTAGAGGGATTGACCACAGGAAGTTAACCAAAAACTCATGTAAACCTAATGTGGCAGCTTCCTTACCAAAACATATTCATGTGTAAAGTGAGTTACAATTAGGGTTGCCAGATGGCTTCTCCAAAAATACTGAACACAATGGTGAAAGATATATCTCTGGCGCCTATGAATGTTAATATGACAAAGTATATAAAAGTTATACAACCCGGACTGGCAGTAGTATCAGGATCCAGGGGTGGAGATTTCATACGCATGAAAATTAAGACAAAATACAAAACATAGCATAATACTGCGTAACTCAATTAGGATAACAATAAGTGAAGTACATATAACAAAAAACATACATATAATAACCTAAACAAGCCGGAAGCTAAAACGCACAACTGGTGTACTTAGGGAGACCATTGTTCATATATTTTTAGTGTTGTTGTTTTAAATAAATGTTTTTTATATATTTGAAGTACAACAGTTGTGCATTTTAGCTTCCGGCTTGTTATAGGTTATTATATGTATGTTTTTGTTATATGTACTTATTGTTATCATAATTGAGTTACGCAGTATTATGCTATGTTTTGTATTTTTTCTTATTTTTCATGCGTATGAAATCTGCATCCCTGGATCCTGATACTACTGCCAGTCCGGGTTGTATAACTTTTATATACTTTGTCATATTAACATTCATAGGCGCCAGAGATATATCTTTTTTCACTTCTAGTACCTTACCGGGTGGTGAGAGTCATATTTCAGGCTGCCCCTATATATTCTTTTTATCTGTTAGAATATTAGGTTGTTTTTTTTGTGCACATATATAGTACACTCATACACCTTTCGATTTAGCGCTTCCTTTCTGTTTTGTTAGTTGCACAATGGTGAAAGATGTGACACGCTCAAGAGGCACACACCTCTTTCCGCTCCATGCTGTTTCCTCCTCTCCTTGGCCCCACCCCAAGGCTTCTGACACCTCCTCCTGATTGGCTGCATTATCCAACAACAGCCATCAGGATGGAGGAAGCTGCCGAGCCCCTAGCAGCAGCCCTGCTCGCTCTCTGTTCAGGGAAATCCTCTGACATCCCAAGTCGGTCAGGTCACTATGTCCAGAGAGCTAATACCGGTATACACATACATGTCCAATGTTACCTCTCATATTTACTGGACAGAGGGTCCAAATACAGGACAGTCCGGTTCAATACTGGACACTTGGCTACCCTAGTTACAATAGTGTTTCTCTTGTGTTGTTGGCAAAGTTAGTCTTCCCACAAACAGATAAAATATGTGTACTAAAATGTCCAATAAACCCAGTTAAGTGTTCTGTATAGAACAGGGGTGGGCAACTCCAGTCCTCAAGTGCTACACACAGGTCAGGTTTTAAAGATATCCCTGCTTTAGCTGATGTGGCGACAACAGAATGACTGTCACCTGTGATGAATCACATACTTAAAACCTGACCTGTAAATAGCACTTGAGGACTGGAGTTGCCCACCCCATGTTTAGAATATATACCAGGTACACAAACACGATACCATACAGTACTGATAAAGAACACTTATGAGCACATGCACATCCCAGACAGGTCCTTTAAATCTGCCTTAGCCCATGATCATACAGCATGCAGGAATTACCCAGAGTTTCTGGTTGCAGTGGAAGAATTGAATGCTGAAGGATTATGGGGTAAGGCAGGATTGGGGACCTGTCTAAAACGTGCCATTGCTAGACTTCTTCAAATGGAGAATTTCCATTTTGCTTTCAACCTATGTCCTTGAAATCCCAGGGGGGGGTAATTAGTTTGTAGATCATTATAATATACCTATTAGTTTACTACTGCAATAGTATTTTTAGGTACATATACAAGTAGTTCTGCAAAGCCACAATACATTAGTGGGTTCTACCTTTTCTGAACCATGGACCACACACACACACACACACACACACACACACACACACACACACACACTTACTCGCCCGGGGGTTAAATCCACTCGCCCGGGGCGAGCAAATGTATAGGTTTGTCGAACACTGTATATATATATATATATATATATATATATATATATATATATATATATCAGTAGTAAACTAATATATATATACAGTACTAAACAGAACCCCATTTCTGCTGAAGATTTACCTTACAATGCCACAACACATTCATTCTAAACTAGACAATTTCTGTGTTTGCCAAGAGCCGCTAACAAAATAAGACTCCGGTTGTACTGACCTTGTGTAACTCCACAGGAGTTGGAGACATGATTTCTTTAATTTCTTGTTTAATTTTTCTCATGGCTACTGACTTTCTTCCTACATCAGATGGCAATGTGTTGCTCCGGGCGTCCTGGCTGTAATGTGGCCTGACAGAGCTTTTTTCTTGGAAACTTCCTTGTCTTCCCAGCTGCCCGAGAGGCTGCATATTCTCATGATTCAAGCTCAGTGTGCTTCCCGACATAATTGTTGCCTTCAGCATGAACACAAAAAAATTCTGTTTAACTCATCTCTCATTTGGCATTATTTTTGTTTAAAAAAAAAATGTCTATTACAGTATATGATATAAATATAAAACTTGATTGGTAATCTGAGCTGACATTACGACGCAGTTCTCCGTGCAAGTCTTGAAGAAGGAATATATGCCAATATTTAGCTGCTATGAACTCCCTCTGGTATGAGATAGAAAGAGGTTATAATATATGACGGTTCCTGTGGATTGGGAAGTACGTCTTCTTTTTAGTCATAATCTGGAGCAAATCTAATAAATAGTGTGTGAGCAAATCTAAACTGTACTCTTTGGGTGCTTCCATGAGCCAATGTTACTGTTTGGGGAAGAGAACTTGTCAAAGACAAATAAAAGTACAATCTCTCTACAGTATGAGATGTACTGAAGTATGACTTGGGTCAGGAGTGGCCAACTCCAGTCTTCAAGGGCGGGTTTTAAGGATATCCCTGCATCAGCACAGGTGGCTTAATCAGTAGCTCAGTCAATGACTGAGCCACCTGTGCTGAAGCAGGGATATCTTTAAAACCTGACCTGTTGGTGGCCCTTGATGACTAGAGTTGGCCACCCTTTCTTAAATATTCTATACCTCCCAACGAGCCCCTTTTCATCTGATTGGGATTGCTGCTGTCCTTAGACTAGATGGTTGATGTTGTTTAGGTCACTATTGCACAACACATTCACAGATAACACATTGGATTTACAGACTAGGAGAAGAATGCTCTGACTTCAAGCTAAATACTGAGCCACTTTTCTATATTAATGTGGGGACTTCTATGACCCCCTTTCATTGAGACAGAAACACAGGTTTGGCAAGAACTGCATGGGTCAAATAACTGAAAATCAACTGCAATGTCACCATTTCTAAGCATCGCCAAAAAAATGTAAAACTGCAATCAATTATCAGTGGTCGACAGAAGGATATAATGGGATGTATAATTCACAAAAGCAATGCTTTAACATCATTCACTTCCATATGTAGCTTTAAAGAAGCTGTTTAGTGGCAATTAATTCATGAGCAGGTGTCAAAATGGTGATCTGGGATAATTCCGGTGAACCCGCTGGCAGGCTTCCATATGCTTTTCATCAACATTTCCTTGGTACATGTATTTGTATTATGTTTTCAATTAAATTGAAGCATGTACCTGTCCACCACAGATGGTAATAAGATTCGTTTGCAAATCCCAGAACTGGTGCACTTCCTGAGCAAGACCACAGCTTAACCATCAATTCTAAGGTCAGCGAGACAAATATGGCTTGCAGTGCCCTACAGAGATCATATTGCAATGTGATCCAAGACACACTGCCAACAAACAATTTACATTAGCTTGATTGGCTGGTAGACTCATACACAGAAAATACTGGCTTCGCCCTGTAATTTAACTATGTCACAGAGTACAGATGGTCCCATATTAGTATTCTGGGGAGCAATTAAAATGAAATTCCTGTATGTCAACCCTATTCCTCTCCTGGTAGTTTTACATTGTTTTATATGTCAACCCTATTGACATTTATATAAACTGTGCTCACAAACTCTGCTTACATGCACATAATCACTGGTTGTGTCCCTTTTAGTATGTTTGTATTAGGAACTGAACACTGAGTAGTAATTATATATTGGTGTCAATAGGGATTTTAAGAAAAAACAATTAATAAACAGCTTGAGCGGCCACTTCGGGGACTATAGCTATTACCCCTTTGTTGCAATCCTTATTGCTGTGGTATGTATTTCCATTTGAAAATGGTCATAGCATGTAGGCTCTATAGGGCAGGGATTCCTGTTCCTAGCGTGCTTTGATGCTTGATATGTATTTTGTGAAGTACTCTGCAAGCTATGATAATATACACACACGCATATAGTTAAATAAAGAATGTCAGTGTTACAAACACATTGAAAGAGATAATGTTAGTACATTAGAGAAAATGGACAGAACACTCAATATTTAATAATTGTGCTGTGGCCAGAGCAGTGCCTGGTATTAAATGGTAAACATAAAAGCAGCCAAAGTGTAAGCTATAGGGAAAAAAACCTGCATGCACAATATCATTTAAATAGTCAAATATATGTGATCAAATCACCAGCAACATGCATGGTTTGATCACCATAATCTGGGGACTGAAATGCTGATGTTCATGGTGATTTAATTAGTATATTTTTAAATGTCATTCATCCTTTATGTTCTGAGATCTACATTGGTGCACCAGGCAGCAAGCACACCCTCTGTGTTCAAAGAACAGGCACAGCCCCAGCAGCAACATTTCACCCCCTGGTTGGAAAAATGTGCAAATGCATTTTACTTCTAATTCAATCTGATATTTTCCTTTTTGCTCTTTATTTCCGGTTAACTTCACATCCAGGTAACAAGAAACACTGAGCGTTATCAAGGCCTGCCTGTCACTAGCAAGGGCTTCAAACTATTATTTCTAATGACATTAAATAGCAGCTATTCTTAATGATAAAAAGCTAAACAAAAATAATGTCTACAAATTGTTTTGTTGTTGTTTTTTTTTTAAAGAAGTTTACAGATTAAAAATGGTAGTAGAGTAAATAACAGGGTTTTTAACTTCAACTTGCCATTTGCGTGATCATAGATACCTCTATATGCTCAACACTGGTATGGATCAAATGATTCCTAAAAGTGCAGTCATCAGACTGACACAGTCAAAGTCCAACTTCTCTTGAACCCATTTACTTGTAATATGGAGTGCAGATCATAGTACACTTTCTATTGGTAAAGTTTGACCATTTCAACCCTTGTTGGGAATGTCTGGTAAAAGTGTAATTGTTGCAGTTTAATAATCTGACTGACGCTCACGTAGCCTTTGTCAGTTGACACGTTACTGGCAGCTGGCATTGAAGACAAACAGCGGTTATGGTACAACGGAAGCCAACACACCAAAGGACAACTCCCAACACAATAAAGGTAAGAAACTTATTTTGCACACCATTGCACTCTATACAGAGCCAAGAAGAAATAGCAATGAACATAAAAAGTATATACCAAGAGGACCATGTTTCTGGGATATACATGCCTGACAGGCTTCTCCTGCAAGAAGTAATAAAGTTATGTTCAGTACAATTATGGGAAAATAGAAGAAATAAGATTTATTTTCTTTTTTAACAAAGCATGTCTATATTACCTCTAGTTCTCTCAGAATTCCTGACTGTCCACATGTTTCTAAATCCTCCAAGGCCTGAGACCAGAAATTCTCCTCCTGATCAGCTTCTGGTTCCTCTTGTGTGTAACTGCGGAATAATAATAATAATAATAATAATACCAATATGTAAAGGCAGGTTACACAAAAACAGTACTAAACAAAGCATTCATTCCTTCAAGAAAATAGCTGTCTGGCCACAAACATGTTAAAGATAAATACAAGAGGGTTGAGGGCAGGGGCTGTGGGTCTGAAAAAGAAAACCAAGCGCACATTTATATGAATGTTTTATAATCATTTAAAGTCTATATTCTATTTCTATAAAAATAAAAAAAATGGGTTTAAAACTAAACCAAAAATCTTAAATTATGTGTTGTAAAAGTTCAGCAAATGTTTTCATAGTGCATAAATCAATAGCGCGTGTATAGTTCAGTGTGCCTTCGGGAGATTCATTCACTCAATTGGTCTATAGCACGGAGAGTGTCACACAGATACTGCATAGAGCTGTGATTGATGCAACACAGTTTATTTTGTTTCCAAAATTACGCCATGTGCTTCAGTACCTAAGATAGCTGCAGTACAAGCCGCCTCATTGGAAACGTAAAAAATAATAATCAAAGATTCCCGTTGGAAACTAACCTCTCGTATTAAAAGTACTTATTGGCTTAGGGACTTTTTTTTAAAATGACCTTAAGTAATTTGGTGCCAAAGATGTCTGCAATGTGTTGCTGTCTCTCTGACAGTGCGATATATACCTACCTGTGGTGGAGATCAGGGGTGCTCAAGACCCCCAAGAAGTCAGGTTTTCAGGATATTCCTGCTTCAGCACAGGTGGCTCAATCAAAGACGGATTGGCAGTGGCGTAGCAAGGCATGCACGGGCCCCCGGGTAAAAGTTTTGTATTGTTTCGCCACACATGCAATCAGCACGTCTACCACGCATGTGCGATCGCACGTTCCAACTGCGCATGCGCGATCAGCTCTTTCATACTGCGCATGTGCGATCAGCTCTTACCAACTGCACGTGCTTGATCGGCATTTTCCTACCATGCATGCACGATCGGCAGTTGCCGGCTGCTCACGCGTATGCTCGATCGGTAAGCTCCGATAGCGCTTGAGCGACCGGCAACAGCCGATTGCGCTTGCTCGGTAGGCATATGCCAATTGCGCATGCGCAGTTGGAAAGAGCCGATCGCGCATGCACGGTAGACAATTTCCGATCGCGCATGTGCAGAATGAAAAAGCCAATTGCGCATGCGCTATAGCCAAGTACTGGTCGCGCATGTACAGCAGCAAAATTATGCATCGAGTGGGCCCCTGGCCTTTGCCCGGGCTATAGCTACTCCCCTGCGGATTGGCACTGATTGAGCCACCTGTGCTGAAGCTGGGATATCCTTAAAACCTGACCTGTTGGTGGTCTTGAGGACTGGCGTTGAGCACCCCTGGTGTAGATAAACATTAATATATATAAAAAAATAACCCCTACAGTGCCAGAGGGGCAATGCGTTACAGGCCCCTCTAGCAGTGAAGAGATTAGGCAGAAGGGCCTTGCCATACACTACCGACACACTTTATTAAAGTGTGGCCGGTTCCGCAAGCCGGGAGATTTCCCGGCTTGCTAGTGGTCGCCCCTCGGCGTGCCGCGCGTCACCGACGCGCGGTCACGCGTCATCGGGAGCCTGCGCCCCCTGCACGCACGTCCAGGGCTCCCCGAGGGAGCCCTGGTGTCCCGCGATGTGGGGGACGGCGGCAGGGGGTTCCGGGGGACCCGGCGGACCCGGCAGCGGGAGGGAGAGCGCCCCGATCGGAGGGCGCTCTTCCGCTGCTTCGGCGCGCGCCCGGCACCCTCCGGCGCGCGCCAGTTTACTGCTGCGGCCGAGAACGGGCAAATGCTCGAATAAACTCGGCCGCAGCAGTATAGAGCTTACAATACATTTTTGGTAGCGGAGGCCAGGGAGATGAAGCCACTTGCCCAAATTAACACAGGGACTTTATTTATTTACTTCTAAGGCCTTGGACATGGTCAGCGCTTATGCGCTGACCCGTGCTGAGGCGCGCTTACGCTCGGCACTGAGCCCATGCAGCCGCAATGAGAGTGGCTTTAGCAGGGGCTCGCGCACGCTTCCGCATGCGTGCGGAAGCGCATGTCTTAGCAAAATGTTTAATTTTCGCGCTTGCCGGAGCGCAGGGCCGGTCACGTGAACGGTTCGCCCAATGAGGGCGAACCAGCTCCGTGACGTCACTGGCCCGCCCCCCGACACGCCCCCGGACGGCACCCGCTTTCCCTCAGCCTCCGCGCGCCTCAGCACGCAATCAGTAACCATGGACGCAGCCTAAGATTGTGACGTTTCTCATATGGTACCGCATGTAAAACCAACTTTGTACGGGTTCTGATACCCACAGAACAAACAGATCATCAAAACGGAAGCGAGCGTACAGTATCTACCAGGAGAAATAGCTTAGGCAATTCTGTCAACTGAGCCTGATACATCGTCACCTTATATTCTAGGTCAGGGGTGCGCAAACTAGGGGGCGCAAGAATTTCTAGGGGGGGCGCGGCAGTTGCAGAGGCCCCGCGCTCTTCCCCAAGGCATTTAAATTAAATGCCCGGGGCGGCGAGGCCCCTGTAACTCCCTTACCTGCTCTCTGTCGGCTCTTCAGTGATACGTCGCCATGGCAACGCGGCGTCAAATGATGCCGATTCCTTGGAGGGGGGGGGGGGGGCGCGAACGCTGCGGCTGCCTGGCAGGGGGGCGCAGCTCGGGAAGTTTACACGCCCCTGTTCTAGGTGACATTTAAGTGAAAACGTGCATTCATATTTATTGCATGATGGACTCCGCTGACATGTTAAACAAGCCCCCAAATCCTTTGCAGCCTTTTCATTTTCTGTTTAAAGCAGCAAAACATGTGTAATCTTATTATTATTTTTAAATAAATTAGTTATGTAGTATTAGATAATACTTACTGCATTTTTTAAAACATTATTATTATTATTATTCAAATTAATGCCATTTTTAATGAGTTTTAAAGCATCTTTTGATTTCTATAGCAGGCGTTAGCCACCTCCTCAGCAGTACAATATCTTTGTAACTCTTTCCTGTTTGTGATCATTTGTTGCCAATATTTGAGCTGTAAACTGTAACAATAGACCATGTTACCGTAGCAATATAAGGATACATTGTAGCTGCTGTTAGACTGACTGAAGCAGCCATTATGTTAGTCACACCATAATGATTTTGACCGATTATAACAGGAGCGCCAAACGATTGCAAGTTTAGAGTGTAGAATTGCTGCTTTAACCAAAGCCTTTCGCCAAACAGGTTTCAGGTGTGGATTATAATATACCGTTAGATCAGGGGTTCTCAACTCCAGTCCTAAAGACTCCCCAACAGGGAAGGTTTTCAAGATACCCCTGCTTTAGCACAGATGAGCCACCTGTGCTGAAGCAGGGATATCCTGAAAACCTGACATATTGGGGGATCTTGGGGACTGGAGTTGAGAACCCCTGAGTTAGGTGAACAGAGGCCCAATGAGATAATGCGACATGCAAAAGAGCACAATGTTAATAGCCGAGGGAAGAAATGGATAGCAGATTGTACGACCCTTCATGTTTAAAGTCTATTTTAAAAAAAATGAAATACACATCATTTTATTTGAAACGGTATCTTAAGTTAAAAGTGGCAGTGTTTAACTCTTAGTTGTGTTGCATCATTAATGCTGCTAGACTCTCGAAAGCAAATATTTAGTCATTTCATCCCATTCATTGCTTCAGGTGCCGGGCATGGCTTGATCTTACATGAAAGTGACTTCTAAATACTAATCTGCTACAGGCAGAGATCTCTGCTAAGTGCAGAATAGAGAAAACGGTGCGTGTTTCCAGGGGGGATCTGTGCTGCAAAAGAAATTATTTAATGTAATGTGAAAGGTTTTTTTTTCTCATGAAGCAAACGGGAAGGAATTCAGTTGGGTAATTTCAGTGGATTGACGATTGTAGGCGAATCGCTTCCATTAAAGGGGATATGCCTTTTACAGGCTCCACTATGGTTTTTACACTACGAGTGCACTTTTATGATACACACGATTTGCAATAAGCTAAGGCTGTAACAGGTGTTTGAGAAATCACATAGAAAAGATGACAGGGAAAAAAGATACGGTCGGGTTATGCTGTTACATGGTAATCTTTATTTGATGAAAGGTAATAATCTACTGCCAATCACAGTCTCAGTGGCGGCACCTGTAATGCATTTCAGAGCACATTATTCTCTCCCAGGATTGAGCTTACACATGGCCGTGTAAGTAGTGTATTATTATTTTTATTTTTATTTTTTCTAAACCCCCCCCTTCCATCTGAACAACATTTGGGCTAAGAAGTGGATACCAGGAACAAGATACCCTTACACATATGTGCTCACACAGGGCCGTGTGAGTATTGGATTATAATATACCGTCATTTCGTCACCCCACCTTTATTAAACAGCCAGATATGCTATGAAGTCATCTTAGTAATGTTAATATAGGTCCATCTAATCCTTTGCTCCCCCTTTTTTCCTTTTCGTTCTCCCATACCTTGAGGGTTTGGATACCCCTCTCTGGGGTCGAGCAGAGGAATTCATCGCAAGCCACGGATTGCACTGTGAAAGACTACATCCATTGGTTTTGGGATAAGTATTTTACTTTATTCTCTACCCTGTACTAATACCTTAAGGTAAGCGCCCGGTTTTTTGCCTGCATTTCAGAGCAGTGTCTACTTTTCCATTGGATTAAACATATCAATGCATTTCTGAAAGATCACACGCAGCACGAATTGTGTATCTAAGGCTGCGCTTATAGTGCCGGCGACAGCGACGTCGCGTCAAAACAAATGCATTGCCGCCGGCGTGTGCGCTTATAGTAAGCGTGACGCGACGGAGCGACGGCTCGGTCGCGATCGCTGGAAGTCATCTCAATTTGATTTTTCCAGCGACCACAGCCTGACGTTACCGTCACTATAAGCGTAGCTTTACTCATTGAAAGGATGCTACAATTTACAACAAAATGCATTTTAAACATTAGAACTACAGTAATTGAAGGGTGGATGTCAGATTCCTAATTACGCCCTCAAATAAAGTTTTTAGAGGTTTAGTAACTGAAGTCCACAAATACAGCATTTCCTAAAATATCTTTGCTAAAAACATCCAGAGACCTTTGAGATCTCAAAAGCTTAAGTGCAAGTGTCCAGGAATTTCATGTTAGTCCATGCAAACACCATACAATGGTACTGTACTTACCAAAACCAAGCACACACAGAAATACCAAGAAAGGGGCACCAGATGAGAAAACAACTCTACTCCCATTATAAAGGATTCACAGTTACAAGCAATGGGGGAGATAATATCTGGCATTAATTATTCTTAGACACCCAATAATGAACATGTGAGTTTTAATAATAATTCCTAACAGTCTGGACAACATGTAAAAATACAAACAGCTCATAGATACCATACGACTTACCCACTCGCTGTAGGTCTATCCCATTCATCGTCACTAGGACCAGTGTCCTGGAAGTGATTTCTTGGCCTAGTTAAAGGAGACAAGCTGCCCTTCTGCTTGGGGTTTCTCCATTCATAGGCATTGAAGCTGAATCCAGATGCCTGAAAGTTTGGGCCTAGAAGTTGATCACGTGATTAGAATTAATATTTTTTGAACTCCTACAATTTAAATATACTTCATCACTTAGCAACCTTTAGTAGTGTTTTAATAACGAGACAGGCAACACATTCGCTACCATTTATGACAGCTGCTGTATAATTGAAGGAAGTCTATGTATTAGGACTATTTTCGAGGAAAATTGGTAGAAGAGGCCTTTTTGTGTCAAGGTATTTCGCTCCAATTTTGCAATGTGGGGAAAGTAAATAGTAGGCGCTAGACCACCATATTATAATGGGATGTAGTAAATTCTACATCGCATCATTATTTCCCCCCTCTTTACACCATACAAATCTGCAGGCTCAGACATTGGGTTAAACCCCTGTGGTTTACAATCTGTCCCAGATGTTAAACCCCTGTGGTTTACAATCTGTCCCAGATGTAAGAAACTTGACTAACTAGCTGAGCAAAAAAGGACACGCCTGTGTAACTGTTACATACGCCTATAATATATATTATCTCTAACTGTGCATGCAATATCTTGTATATAATGTATAACCCTGTTCACTTATGTAACCATGTACTATTTGTCATCATAACTCTATGCCCAGGACATACTTGAAAACAAGAGGTAACTCTCAATGTATTACTTCCTGGTAAAACATCTTATAAATAAATAAATATGATCGGTAAAGGATGTAACCGAACAGAAGAAAGAATTCAGCAACAATTCCAAAGCTACTGTAGTGTGATGAGAGGACTCATCAAGTATCGTTTGTATTATCACATAATTTGCCATTTTATTTTTGTATTTTGTAGCACTGTCGCACAAGTCTGCAACATATTTTGATGAAAATGTATTTATTACCTATTTTGGAGGATTTAAACATTTCCGCCTGCTTAATAATTTTATTCTTTAATAACCCGAATGGTACCCCAATTCGGGGATACAACATATCAAAGGCTGCACAGCAGTCCAGGATAGAGAGAAGAGGCGATGTTAGCAAGCATTCCTGAATGCAGTCTTTCGAACTGTAGAACAACCCAAAAAACAACAACAATAACCTTTAGCACTGAGCAAAAATGTCAAGGAAAAGGTTTGCTCACCAGTAAATATTAATATGATGCTGAGTGATGCATACTCTGCATCATATTAATATTTACTGGTGAGCATACCCTTTGCTTTACATTTTTGCTCAGTGCTACAGGTTATTGTTGTTTGTATGTTATCATTTGGGTTTACAGATTACCCTTTTTACCACCAGTCTGTATAGTTTGTTTTCAGTATCACAGTGCCACCACTACACTCTTTATTCATAGTTAAAAGCTAAAAACAAAACTAGACAGTTTCCACTCTTCCTGTTTCCCGGGATAAATTTTCCTACACAAACATATAAAAAAAAAAATCATACAACAGTATTGGAAATGCACATTTTAAAGAACAACGATACATATGCAGCCAATGTCATTGCATCTGTTATCATGTGGTAAAACATTAAACTCACTGCTCCAATGTTTTAAATTACAAATCACGTGATGGCGCATTCAAATTTGCGTTAGTGGAAAAGCGTCATTGGGCAACAATGCTGGCTGTACTGTACATTACTCGCATAAACAAATGATTTGAATGAAACAAAATCAAGGTAAATCGCAAATCAACAGCTTGACCACATTAGCAACTAGTAGCATTTGTGCAATAAACGGTTACATTTTTGTTTCTGCATATTATTGTAGGTTCGTTACACTAACAAGCAAGTAAAGTGATATATACTGTAGATCACCGCTGTAGAGACCTGTGATAGAACATTCATTTCAAAACAGAGTACGTGTCTGTAAAGCCTATGCATGCTTAAGATACAGCACCACGTATGCTTTCAGGTATTTCCAGTAGAGGTTGAGCTAACCAAAAATATAGTAATTAGCTATCTCTGGAAGTTGTACAAATACTACTACAGTTTGTCCAAATCCAGCAACACAATTGATTCATGACTTGAAAATAAGACAGTGGGCTGCATAAAACCTCTAAAGGAGTAAATGGATACATCATTTTACCTTGACTTCCATATGCAGTGTCCACAGCAGAGCCATCCCAGGATTCAACTGCACTGTCTACACTGGGGACGGTGGTGGAGTAAATGTCAGACAAGTTGCTTGACTTCTGTGTGAGAGGAGTCTCATCTTCAGCATCACACAGCTCACTTATCCTGCTAGGGGATGTAAAATTCTTGGGACTTGTTGCTAAATGAGATGGAGACAGAGATTACCTGTTTGTCGCTGGATATAAAATAGACAGTTATCCACATAATCCAGGAGTGACAGATCCAACCACAGATTTCAAAACAGTCTCGTAATACGCATTGCTTTACATTCACAAAGGGTGGATCCAACTGAAACTCTTTAAAATAAAAATATAAACTCAGCTAGATACTCTGCATATAAGGCCGCGTCCAGGGTGAACCTGAGCACGCCTGCTAAGAGCGACCAAACACATTGTGGCAATGTGACATTCCCACACAGGGGAACCTGCATGTGCCTCACAGAGAGCTGATGAGTAAGACTAGGTCCCCGCTGCAGCCGGTGGCGCGCGCCCGCCTCTCACTAGCCCCTTACCTCCTCCATAGCTGTCCCTGTGATGCCTCGCTTCCTGGCTCATTGCACACTGTGACGCATCAGCCAGCAGGGGCTACAACAGGATTGTGATCCCGTGCGGCGACGCGTCACGTGATGCGCCAGGGAGCCAATCAGCGGGACCCTAGCCTCTGCCTCCTTTCCCCTTTCTTTTAATTAAGTGCTGCTCCTTCTTGTATCTGGCAGTTGGGGGGGGGGGGTGTATTGATTTTCGGCCCCTATTCGGGGCTGGGAGGCTCACAAGGGCAGGTCGCCCTGGCAAAGGTTTGTCACGTGTTTTGGAAAACGCTGTGCGTTTGTGTATTTACGGACAGCAATCTCGCACATTACTCTGCCCCCGTCATGGCCACGCCCCCCGCGCCTAAAAAAACTCCATGCAGATCGAGGTGAAGTGCTGTGCACGTGCCGCCAGGACGCAAGGCAGGCGCGCCGGCGCGTGCAGTGGGCCTTAGGTGAGCCCAGCTGTAGAGAAACAGCGCAGGAGAAGTGAGCCCAGCTGCACAGAAGGGAGGAGCAGGAGACAGATGGGTGAGGGAGAGGATTCCCAACAGAGAAAGGAAAGTGGAGACTACATTATAAATATCTTTGTGAAGTAGAGGCCTGCAACTGACATCACACTTCATGAGCTCCAACGAAGATACTAGTATCACACGGCAATGCCTGATCTCTCAGTACATTGGAGGCCTTATACTGTGACTCTAAAACACACATACATGCGCAGCACTGGGTTATGCTGGGATGTTAGCAATTATGTTGAGTATTGTATGTGGTGATCCTAGTTAAAAAGGATCATGTGGTTACTGAAACTCTGTGTATGGTACCCATTTATTTTGTTGAGAAACCTGTTACATATATCCTGCTGTGGTGTCTCCTTATTACTGGCCACCCCTCATAAGCACGGGTTCATATCATTGCACCGACTAAGGCCCCCACCTCCTAGACTAAGGTATTGTAAAAGAAAGAGGGGTACATATATATATATCAAGGAAGACACCGCGCACCAGAGGTGAGTTGTAGATAAATGTATTAAAAACACACAAACAAGCATAAGTCATTTACATTTGAATAAATAAAAGTAGGCACAACACTGCGTTCCGAGAGGGTCCATAGATGGAATTCCGTTAGGACCTGGTGCAGCTCCAGGAATAGCAGGGGGCATAACCGCGTCACAGCAAGAGACGCAAAAACACGATGATGTCAATCGTGAGATACGCTGCGTAACAATGTAACAGCAAAGGTACAGTCCTATGTGACGTGTGAATGCCCCTGATATATATATATATATTTAAATAAAATCAGGCTGCAATGTGCCATTCCTTGTTTTTAATATACGTAGTGTTTTAATTAGGGCATCCAAAGGAAGCCTACCCAACTGGGAAAAGGTTTGCAATGAGTAAGAGTTGTAACAAAGAATTAACCACATTTGCCTGATGCATCAGTATTTAAAAAAAAATAAAATTGGAAATTACGGTAGGATATAAAAATGAGGTATATAGTTGAAAGGAAAAATAAAGTTAAGGCATACGCACGCATGCACGATTTTTACAAGCAAATATCACCAGTCATGTTTACCATCAGTCTGCTTCTTGATTTTCAGAGTGACCGTCTCTCCTGCCATCTGTAATAAGTGTATGGCTTCACTCAAAGGCTTCCCTTTCAGGCTGTTGCTATTTATTGCAAGGATTCGGTCTCCTATGTGGATTGCACCAGTCCTACAGTAGTAACAGGAAATATATACACCTCATTAATCTTTTTACAGATGTTATGATTTCTAAGAAAAGATTTAAAGGAGTAAGACAACCTCCTAATTCGGATACATGTCACGTCAGTGCATAGATTTTCATTTTCACTCATGCGTACACCTAAGTCTCTTCTGTGTCTTTGCCATTTGCATAGCTGGTTCAGTCTTTCAATCTATGTTCACATCATTTATGGGAATCCAGAAAAAGACAAAAATGAGAAGAAAAACAAAAATCACTGTAGCTGGGTAAATCAGTGTTTTTTCTCCTATTTAACAGAAAGTAAGCTTCTCCAAAACGAACCCTTAAGAGCAAACTCAGAGTCATATTTTACAAGTCAAAAGCAGGGACCCATGGACCCCTTGGCAATGGTGCCTCTGACAGCAGTGGCTAGAGCCCTCTAAATATGTACGGGTTACTTTGTTTATGGAATGTTATAGTTGGTTTCAATTTATTATGCAGTCAGCTTATTGGTGAATTATGATGGCAGGGCTGATGAGTGCAATGTCAGCTTTGCGGCTTGCACTGCGCAAACCTTTGATGTTATACGGTATTACGTGCCCACTTGGCAATCAGGCCACGGGCTGGCAAATAAAATGTTTATAATGTTAGCTGGCAAGTATGTTAATAAAATGCAGTTGCCGTTTTCCATCCAAATTCTGTGTCTGTTTTATTTATGGGTTTGGGTGGGACGCTATGTTTTATGTGGGTATTTGAGGAATGCTGCAGTCACAACTTTAAAGAAAACCTTTGCTATGTAATCAAATATCACTGTACAGATGGAGAACAATCCCGGTATTAATAAATATCTGCTGCCTGGCATTACTAAATATGCCCCTTTTTATTTCTTTTTTAAGCAGATCTCTCAAATGAAGTCATTATCAGCAGGCAAACAAATAATGAGCCTGTCAGTACTTGGTGAACCCTTCAACAGAGACCCATCCAGAGTATACAATAATTATATCATGTGTAAGATGGCTCAAAGTCATTTTATTTCTAATTGCAGCTTGATAGTCACAATGAAAAATAATGAATATGACCTGACCAAGTTAAATTCAGACATCAATAAAACTAGCAACGCTAGCTCAATTGTCCATCATACTTAGTGATGTATTACATGTACAAAATAAAGCTGTATTTATATCTATGATTTTGCTAAATGATTGACAAATATGACATTTTTCTTGATGTAGCATTGACTAGTTACTCAGAGCATGAAAACATGTTAACTATCTGGTATGTTTCTGTGAGCTGATTCAGCAAACCCCTCCCTTAATTGTTAGTCAAGTGTATATATTTAAGTCAGTCTATTTTGGCTGTGTCACATATAAAGTGTCTGTGGAGTTAATTTTGGAGTTGAAATTGGAGGTGAACATTACAAGAAACTCTGGACTCTGCATCATAACAACTTTGCAACTGTGAGAACTTGCCTTCCTAAACGCTGTGATTATTTGTACTCTTTCTATCCTCCAATACCTGGGAAGTTTCTCCTCCTGCATCTCACTACGCCCTATCTATTGCTTGTTATGTTTACTGTTTCCTCACTCCTTTGTGACTGTCTCTGTTCTCTCCAACTTCCCCACTGCACCATTATTTACACACCTCTCCCAACAACTTTACACCTCAATAAAAAAACACCCACACAAATCCTCTATTCACACTCTATCTACTCCTTCCTGCTGCTGGGGATCTCCCCTAAGGCCAGGGTCCCAGTGCCTTCTACAAGCACCGCCCCCCAATCAGTCCAGTCCCAGGAATTACCTTCGTGCGGAAGGTGCAGCCGCA
The DNA here is from genome assembly GCF_040206685.1 of Ascaphus truei. Taxonomy (NCBI): domain Eukaryota; kingdom Metazoa; phylum Chordata; class Amphibia; order Anura; family Ascaphidae; genus Ascaphus; species Ascaphus truei. The sequence goes on along the minus strand of NC_134487.1, from coordinate 101,194,259 downwards.
CTCTACTGTAAGTTTTTAAAACTTGCGAGGGAGGCGTGGCCACGCCCCCAGCGGTTCAGCCAATGAGGGTGAACCAGCCGCGTGGGGTCATGGCCACGGCCCTGCAAACCCCCCCCACTCCCTCTCCCGTCGCAATCTCTCCCTCTCTCCCAAGACCGCAGATCGCGGTGATGCGACATGCTACACTGCACACTGGGACCGCAGCCTAAGCCTGAACCCAGACATACACACCTGCTCTCACCCACGCCTCCCTGCCATATCTTCTCCTGTAAATGGTGTTAACCTTCTGATTTAATACTGACTAACTTTAAAACTCACCCCACAAATCAAGCATCCCAATAGCCTGCACTCATGGCTATTGTCCCACACCCACAGTCACTCCTACCACCCATTGTGGCCAAGCACTGCCATCTACAGCACTTATTCCCTCACCTGCTGTCTCTGTAAGTCTCCCATCATACCTCTTAGATTGTAAGCTCTTTGGGGCAGGAATTTCCTTTCCTATTGTCTGATTTTGCTGCACTTATTGTATTATTATAATTCCCTGTACTGTATTCTTGGTGAAGCTCTGAGTACACTTTTGGCGCTATATAAATAAAGACATACAATACAGCTCAGTAGGAGGGCACAGTGAGTCCATACTATGGATACAAAAGTAGTAAGTCATTTATTTGTTTTATACTTGAGTGCAATGAAGTGGAAAACATTATGCATTTATGGTTTTGTAAACGAGATTTTTATTTTAGAGGTAAACAAAGGACACAAGTAAATCCCCCTTTGATGATAGTGTTGCGCTGGCTGTAGATGGGTTCCTTTATCTGAGCGGACACAACCACTTTGGATATGGTTTTTGTAGGTATGATATTTGGCACCCTGTGGTATATATGCAGTAAGAGCATACAAATCTTGTGGGGGTTTAATTAGAATGACATTACCTTTCAGCTAATCCACCTTTAGTAAGGCTCGAGATGATAATTGGGTCAAATGGTTCTTCAGTGCCTGAAATCGTTATTCCCAGTGGCCCTCCATATCTCTTCAGTTCCACCGTGTAAATAATGGCCCCACTGCTCTCTTGTTCATCTGCAAGAAGTGACACAACGGATAATATTGGTGTTGCATCTCAATCTCTCTGCTGAGATAATTTGTAATTAATTACAGACATTCAGGAGAGCAACTGCCTTGCATCTTTATTAGAAAACACAACATCATTGTGTAGTCTGCCAAAAAGACTAATTTACTAGGGCGAGTGATATTTTCCACACCACAGGGTTGTTAATGCATTGCAAAACATTGAAGGTAATAAAAAGGTACAGTCCCAGGTATACAATTACATGCAGCTTTTTTTTTCTTCCTTTCCACATATTATTGGCAAATCCTTGGAGAAGGCATACAAAAAAAAATACAATCTTTTCAGGGATTTTGCACAGTTCTAATAAAATACTGCGGGCAACTGTCACATTGCTTTGTTTTTCTTTTCCACTGGCCCAGGCAAAGCATTTTGTATTGTGCATACATCACCATCAACCTACTGTACAATTTCTCTGCTCTGCCCACCTGAATTATCTTCATCTTTGCGGATTTTCAGCTTGACCAGCTCCTCGCACTGCTGTAAGATCTGAACTGCATCTTCCATGGAACAGTTGTCTAACCGAATATTGTCTATGGCAAGAAGTTTGTCACCAAGCTCCAGTGTCCCAGTGCTGGAAATATAGAGACATGTATAATAAAGGAGACACATTTATTAATGTGCTATTAATTCTAACTCTAATGCAATGAATCTGATAAACTAGGAGCCCACACAATCCTTGAGTGCGTCATTATTATTAGCACATAAAATAGCGACACCCTCCTGCCAGATGAACGCCCGGAGCCGAATAAACCCCACTCCAACCGACCAACACAAAACCCCCAGCCCACTGTCCCCCAGCTAACCTCCCACAATCCTTTTAAACAATGGGGAAAACCAATTTTGTTAACTGGCCAACAGCACAGGAGCAGGAAGGGAGGGTATGATTATAATAGATCTTTTTACAAAACATTAAATAAGGAGATGTGTATGTTTGCAATAAAATAAGGACTTGCATTTATTTTCACCTCTGAGAGTCATCACAGCTAGTCCACAAAGGCATAGATTCAGTGAGGCAGGTAATTGGATTTAACCCACAGTAAACAATTTACAAACTGTACAACTCAGCTTTCTGCTTTAGTTTTTATCTCCTTGGCAAACTGATGACAATAACTTGAGCCTCACGGGTTTCATGTAGAAATGCACAGTGATAAAGCCAAAGTTCATAGCATGTAATACTGTACCTCAGCTCTTTCATTCAGCCCCTACACTCAGTCCTGGCTTTATTTCATTGTGACTCGCTGACACATCTGCAATAACTAAAATCTATCCTGTACAATGATAAAGTTCCTGTGCATGAAGCTTCGCTGCTTAAAGTGCTTCACCAAACCTGCAGCCTCTGAGGCTTGTACGTGGAAAATAAATGATGGCTGCATTAAAGATGGTCGTCTTCATTTGGTTTTCATTCTGTTCTTTATACACAGCGAGTTTTGCATACAGGGTGATGTCACTACATTTTTGTGTAACTACGCAATGACGGGTGCCGAAAGAAGAAGCAGATCCGGAGAGATGTGTGACAGGCATGGAGATACCGGAACTAAAGTTTAGGTTTTGTTTAAGCACAGGCATTTAGATGGAAAACACAGCATAAAATTAAACTGTAAGCTAGTGTAACCCCCCCCTCCTAAAGAGTTACTAACATGGCTATAGTATGCTGGCACCCACCCTGTGTTCCTATGGGCATCCAGGCACCACACAGGGGTATTAAAGGTGGAGAGACAAATGTAGAAGGTTATGTTCCAGGAGGACATGAGGGGAGGACCCTCGTGGAGAGTAGATAAGTAATGGTTATAAAGTAGTAGTATAGACTAGTCCCTCCTCTTAATTATTAAGTTAGGATCCCCGAAAGAAGGAATAGAGTCCTGAATAAGTAATAAAAAGGAATATGGCACGCCATAGAAGGCCTCTGAAAAGAGAGCTCCCGGATGTTAGCGGATCAGCACTAATATGCCTTAGCCGTCTGTGTGGAAGTGGCAGTTCCTAAACAGGCACCTAGTATTGGGTCAAGTAAGAAAGACCAACAGAATTCCTGTAGCAGTTCCGAATAATCGGATTAATACCGATGATGGTTCCAAAGCAATAAGGGGGTCTGGGTCCCACATTTACTCAGAGCTATTAAGTCAAAGTATCTTCATTGCATTGTTAAGATTGAGCACTGATAGAAGAACTGCATTCATGTATGTCTATTATAAAATACAGCACACCGTTATTAAATATGTGTATATGTGAATATGTGTATGAGCGGTCCTTGTACAAGGGGACACGAATAAAAGACAGTTGTACTACAAAAGTTCCTGGCGCCCATTATTCTACAACTTTGCTACCTCATCGCCCAGCCGCCTGAATACAGGCCCTGAGTCAAGGTAAACCCCTGCAGAGTAGCCATATAATACACCCCAATGTAATCTCCCTAGAAGCCGGGCAGGCAGAGTTACACCTGGAAAATCTAACTGAGCAGAATGTAAAAAAGAATGTACCTTTAAAAGGATTTATGAAGTCACATACTCTTACTTCTTTCCCCCATACACACTTGCTTCATGACAAAGTAAAATAGTAATAATAGTCACTGTACTTTCTTGGTAATAGCTTGGTGCAACAAAGTCACTCGAATCTCACAACTGGAAAAGGATTGACAACTGGGAGATGCAGAAATGCAATGCAAGGATCATACTGCTGGCAACTCCAGCAATGACTGAAAATGTGTTATTTGTTGCTATGCCAGAGGTGCGTAC
>NC_134487.1:101130401-101185401 GCF_040206685.1 Ascaphus truei | reverse complement strand
GCATCTAGTTTCACTAGAGATGCTTTCACAATTCAATAAGTGGTTCAAAGGGGACCTCCCTATTCAAAACCCCTAGCAGCTGCTGGTATCACTGGGTAAACTTATACTGTATGTAGAGTGACACGTCTAAAACAGGGGTCTCAAACTCAGTCCTCAAGGGCCACAAACAGGCCAGCTTTTAAGGATATTGCTGCTTCAGCCTAGGTGTCTCAATAAGTGGCTCAATCTGTGCTGAAGCAGGGATATCCATAAAACCTTTCATGTTGGTGGCCCTTTAGGTCTAAAAGGTTCAACGTTTCTTTAACATGTCTGTGGATATCCTAAGAGTATCAAAAAACCTTATGTGCTTCAATACTACAGAGCAAGATCTAGAAAGGTGGATCCTTTTTAAACCCACATTTCAAAAGGTTTCTACTACAGGAAAGTCACAGATTATTATTTTTTTTTTACTTTTTATTTATTACATTTTTATGGGCTACAGAAAAAAAGAAGGGAACACGAAAACATTATGAGCGATCGGGGTGAGGAGTTACCTCGAATAGAACCATAATAGAGTGAAAATATATTAAACCATATCAGTAAGATTGCCTTCTTCTATGGATTGCCGTTTGTCCAGAATGTTGTTGAAGAATGGGGTTTCTAGAGAAAGCGGGTGCATATATGTTCGCCAGGGTTATCTGAATTCCACCCATGGTGCCCACCAGATATAGGTATCTACCTTCTTTATCTCTGTGAGCCTAATATAGTATGAAGGGTATATTATTGAACAATACGGCCACCCCTTTCTTAACTCTCGCAGAGGATAAATACACTAGGGAATATTGTTCGTGGAAGTAAGAAGGTGCTGATCTTGTGCTGAAGTGTGTTTCTTGGAGAAATATGATGTTGGCCACTTCTTTTTTTATAGTTGGAAAGGGCCAGTGTACAGTTTTGGGACTGTTGAACCCCTGAACATTGCGAGAAGTTAGTTTTAGAGAAGATATTACGGTATAAACAGGAACGCCTTAATGGTATAGTAACTCACATGGGCTGTACACCTGTGGGTTGGCGTAAGGAAATCTTTGGAAATGTCAGAGGTGGAGATGGCAAATGACCGAACACTTGAAAAATACAAAAAAAAAAAAAAGACTTGGGCCATTGTAAGGGCCTAAGTGTACAAAGTCCATGTCCAGGGGGGAGAATGACAAGGGAGACCTGGAACAATATAACATTACAGCACTTATTCATCCAAGACAAAAGGCTACAGAATGTGGAAACCAGCACCTAACAGTTACAGAATACCAGTATCGGTGGGGTATCCCTAATTCACATGTAAGGTCATGTTCTTTAAGACACTAGCGATATGTATTGAGGGGGGGGGAGGGGGGGTTGTCTGCTGGCACTTAGGACGGACGCTATGGAAGAAAATGTCAGCCCAGGTTTTGGAACATGCCACAATGGGATACCTCTGTGTGGGTTATTAGATGAAAGCAATCATATGGGGACCGGGTTTTAGGCGATAGGAGATGCAGCGAGGTGGGACATCCCCTAGAATCAGAACATACTTTGTGAACCCAGCCAACTGTGCATTTCGGTTTGGAAAGCGGATGTTAGCCTCGGGTATAGGTTTTCAAAAATCTTGTTTGGTTGACACGTGGTTCGTTGGGTCTTCCTCTTGGTCCGAATCTGTCAGCCAGCCGCCATATTGTATGGAGATTGCAGTCACTGCAGGCTTTTTGCGGTGAAATCCGGACCTTCCGTCGGTCGGGTGGATTTTCTGGATTTGGGCATTGTATTGTCCCTGGAGAGCTGGGGAAACTCTTGGGCTGAAATGCTGTTAAAAGCTGATTGTTTCATTAACTAAAATCTTGTATGATGTGCTGTCCTGGCCTGGCGCTTCAACGACCTGCAACCGTACAGCTAGACGCCAAGCCACGCCCCCAGATTCATTTGCTTTTGTAAAATTTATGACATGAATACTTGCTTTTAACAGTGTACACTCCCAAGGCATCTATTAGAGTGGTTTACAGTAGCGGTGCGCAAACTCCCTGCGCCCCCGCTACCTTCTCTCCTCCTCGGTTGCGCCCCCCTCGCCTCTAATGTTGCTTCATATTACGCTTCGGGGTCATGTGACGTCACGTTAAGTGACCCGCGGCGTCATTTGAGGTCACGTCTCTATGGCAATGGGCATCATTTGACGCCGCGATGCCATAGAGACGTGTGACTGGAGCCAGGTAAGCAAGTTTAGAGGCCTCGCACTCTCAGCGCGGGGCCTCTATAAACGCCGCGTCCCCCCCCTGAAAAGCTCCCCAGTTTGCGCACCACTGGTTTACGGCAACAAGAGTATTGTACTAGGTCTGCTACCGTTGGACATACCTGTATAGCATTCTCTCAACACACACCTACAGCAGAGAACCCCGATTCCGGATGCAAAAAACACTATTGTAATTATGAGAAGCCTATGAAATGTCCCAAAGAAATGATTAATAATTCAAACATAGTATTTCCTACGATTTGCTCAGGGCTCACACACACTGCTGACTGATGAAGCATTCCCCGTGGCACACAAAATATTTAAGTTCTCAATATGGCAATCCCTTTCAATGCATTTCCTCTTTTGTAATTAATATAGCCTCCGGCCCCTTGACAGTAGAACCTGCATGATAAAGCCACTGGAGCTTGTTAATCTTCTCATACCAGATCAAGAACATGATATTTTATCGTCAGGACAGAAATTTCATTATGTGCTGCATGCAGAGCAAATGATCCTGCATAATTTATCAGAAACCAAAAAAAAGCCAACCACAAAAAACAAAGCCTCAACAAATTTCCTGTCAAAAAAAAAAAAGAGCTTAGTTAAGTAGCAAAGGAAAGAAAACAGGGCTGGAGCCCCTTTAGTATTATCATTCGGAGACTGCACTCATCAGAAAAATAGCTTGTAATGCACTTATTAATAAAATAAATGAGATATGGAAAGTTAACATTGTAGGGAACATCAGTTGTATTATAGAAAGGGGTCACATATGAGAAGTGACCACATCTTATCTGTTTGATGCAGTATCATTAAACAGTTCAGGATGCTCATTCTGAAGGGGTGTCACGACTTGCGGTCCTTCGCGCGTCCCAGTGCAGACTCCGCGCGTGAGCACTTACTTCCGCTCCGGCCCGACACCTGCTGTCAACCTCCCGCGCTGTCCTCCTCCGTCACACGCCTCTCCCCGCACACGCAGAGCGCTCCCCACGGGAGCGTCAGTCCCTGCTGACGCGCTGCGCAGGCGCAGACCCCGCACCGCGGGATTGGAGGGCAGACGCAAGACACGTCACCGGCGTGTGACGCAAGCGTGCAACGCACGCGCAACGCCCCGAGCGACGAGTCAAGAGGAACTCATTAGTTCCAGCACTGACAGCTCTCTCTTTCCTTACGGCCTATCCCTGGTCCCCGCGAGGGTTACGCCTCCACTCCACCCCCTGGGGTGATTGGTCCTTGCCTGCTACTTATGCTCAGCTGTGCCACTGGCACTTCGGCTGAGCATAGACTCACGTTACCTGGTGTTTGCCTCTGCCTCCCTTGCCTTGTTACCTTGTCCTAGTTCTGCTAACCCGTGTACCGACTCTGCCTGCCTTTGGAACCCTCGCTCTCTGGAACCCCGACTTTGGCTTGAACTTTGACCATCCGTATCTCTCCTGCCCTGACCCTTGGCTCTGGACTCCGACCATCCGCTCTTCTCCAGTTCTGACCTTGGCAACAGTACCTCACTAGCTCTGGACCTCCCCCGCATCGGACTCGGCAAGTATACGTTTACTCTCACTTCTCCTGTCCTAGACTCGGCCAGCAAGACTACTCTACATTCCAGGACGGGGTCCCTGTGTCTGTGGCTGGTGGCTACTATCCCATCTCAGCACAGGGGTCTCGTCTAGATTGTGACGAGCACAGCGTAACAAGGGGTTTATATTTTCCTACCTACATATGAAAATGAAATGCATAAGTACAAAGGACCCTGATTTTCAGAGCAATGTTATTTAATGATAATCCACCACTTTTAGCCCCTTCCACTCTTATGGTAGCAATAAGAAAACCTCACACAGAACAGCTAGAAGTTAGTACAGTATAGTCCTTTCTAAGACTGTGGTCAGTAAAACAATGAAGGCTCACCTTTCAGCTGGGCTGTCCATGTCAATATAGGAAATCAACGGTGGAGAAGACAATGTCTCTGTTGCAAAAACGCTGCCCTGGAGCTGTATCCCGAATCCCACTATAGGGTCAGCAGTTAGCACGACTTCTGTGCTTTCTGTATGCACAACCTGTCCTGCCAAGCCAACAGTGCTAGAGGCCAAGGATACTGCAAGGACAAACAGAGAAAGGGCATCAATGTTACAGCGAAACTAGGTGGGTGAAGAAGGCAACAAAAAACCTCCACCGTTAGTATATAGCCAATAAAGAAAATCACTTGTGAGCACATTCACATGTCTTAGACAGGTCTGCAACCCTGTCTTTCAGCATTATCATCTAGCACAGTGGTGTGCAAACTGGGGGGCGGGACCCCCAGGGGCTGGGAGATTTTGCTGGGGGGGCGCGGGCAGTTGCAGAGGCCCTGCGCTCTTCCTCCATGCATTTAAATTAATGCCGGGGGATCGCGTGAGGCCCCTGCAACTGTTTACTTACCTTGCTTCAGTCGGCTTGTGTTGCGTCGCCATGACTACGCGGCGTGACATCACGCACATGACCCAGCAGCGTCATCTGACGTGGTTGAAGGTGGGCGGGGCGAGAGAGCTGGGGGGAGAGAGAGAGGGAGGAGCAGCACTAAAAGTTTGCTCTCCCCTGATCTAGCATACAGTGCTTTCACTGCAGCAAGGGATTCTGGGACGTGACATGCAAATGGACACATGTCACCTTTGCCTGAAATCCATTTTTACATGGAACCCTTATAAGCAAATGCTCTGCTGTTCACACAGCTTTTAAGCACAGCATGGAATAAGAGGCAAAGCCAGTCAAACCACTCACAGACAGCTATTTCGACCTTTATGGGTCTCATTAGTGTGAGGTTATTTGTACTGGCTTTGCAATTTTGCCGATGCACGAAACGCGTACTGCACCGACACACTTTATTCGAGCAAATACCCGGTATGTACCTGGCAGATACCTGGAATGCGCCGCTCCTCACCTCTGACAAGCCCCGTTGCATTTGCCTTCCCAGCCTGGGTTCATGCCTGGCTGATGGGCGGCTGATCTGTTAAATGATAATGATTAGGATTTAAAAGGCTGCAATGCTTCGCGTGTCTACCAGATGGCATAAATTCATGAATTGTAATGCAGTATATATATATATACTGTGCAGTATTGCAGCCAGTGGGAATAAAATGCTTCAATCCCTGCTTGGAAAATAACCCAATGCACTCGGGCAGAAAACAGTCACAAACCTCAATACACCCGGGTATACCCGAATTCGTGGGACTAGCCGAGCTCGAATAAAGTGTGTCGCCAGTGTAGGTGCGTTTGCTTAGTCCATCTGTTTTTGAGCCTGCAATAAACTGATCTGACTACTTGGGAGTTTGCTTTGGGATTTTTTTTCATTTTCTCAAGATATGAGGTCCTCCTGCGGTGCTCCGTCACACACTACTTCTCTGGACTACTACTCTGCGGATTGCACGCTATGGAAACCATTGGGATGCTGCAAACTGGCAGGTAATGGGCTAATATGCCCTGATATAAGTCCTGTCAGTATCGTATTGCTTATATTGTGATTACCCTATGTGGAGTTATTGGTGACAGTGTCAATATTTGTGGTTGGTATGCTAACACCACTAGACACACCTGATTCACCTAGGTCTATTCATGACTGATTCTTTATCACCATCCTATCAGTATCTGGACATTTAAGGATTATTATTGCTACAATCAAGGTTGATACAGAGCCTGATACTGATTCTGAGCACCATTTCACATACAGTATCTCACATTACCACTCAGAGAGGTCTGCATAATATATCTCTAGCACCAACTCCTATTTAGGATAATGGTGCAGTAAACTTAGCCTGTCAGTTTTGATCTATTTGCACACTGTGTTTATTGAGGGTCCCGCTACCCCCACAATCCCACAATCCCCCCCCGGTTTGGTTTTATATGTTTTTAACATGTTATAAGTGAAGACATTAAAGTTTGTTTATTTCGCTAGTGGATATTCTGAGTGCTCGTTAATGAGACTATTTATTGTCCTGTTTGTGCTATATCTACTTTTGTCTCCGAGCACCGACCATTCTCTATTACTTAGAGTATATTATATGGCCTTATGAATTCCCTATATTAGAGGTGTGTATGCAGACTGTGTGTATATATATATATATTTATATATATAAGCAGTGTTCGACAAACCTATACATTTGCTCGCCCCGGGCGAGTGGATTTAACCCCCGGGCGAGTAAATATTGGCCCAAGCAGCATACGTTTGGTACTAGGTGGCGAGTAGATTTTTTTGTGTGGCGAGTAGATTTTTTGGTGATTTGTCAACCACTGTATATAAGTAACCGCCGCAAGCGCCGCCCACTCAGCGCTAGCGGGGACGCAGCCTTAGACAGGTCTGCAACCCTGCCTTTCACCATTATCATATATATATATATATATACAGTGTTCGACAAACCTATACATTTGCTGGCCCCGGGCGAGTGGATTTAACATCGTGGCGAGCTCCTATTGGCCCAAGCAGCACACGTTTGGTACTAGGTGGCGAGTAGATTTTTTTGTGTGGCGAGTAGATTTTTTGGTGATTTGTCAACCACTGTGTGTATATATATATATATATATATATATATATATATATATATATATATATATATATAAATAAAAAATAGAAAGCAGTTGGCACACTGAAAACAGGTTATCCACTGATGCTTATCCCATATATGCACATACACAGAAAGATTTTACCAGATAGAGATCCAGGAAAAACGAGACAGCACACAGTCAGGGAAATCCAAAGCTGACGTATTCAGGATAAATACATAGGCACTGCATCCAACGTTTCGGTCATCAGAATGTGACCTTCCTCAGGGACGTGCAGTGTGTGAATGCTAGTGCATACCCTTATATACCCACATCTATCAAACCTAAGTGATAATAAATCATGTTCACCTGTGTAAAAACAAAAAAACCACCAAAAACCTTGCATAACTAGCTGATGTGGACCGCAGCCCTATGCTGGAATGCACGACCATCTTGTTTAGGAAGTAAAAAACAGTCCTGGTTTACTACAGGTGCCCACAAGGCTCATTCAATCCAACCAGGGTCTACTGCGCATGTGCAACACAAGCGCTATGTAATACAGTAGAATAGCCTCTATATTAGTGGATATAAGGTACAAAGCTATTCAAAAAACCCCAAAACATGTTGCAATATCTAAGCAAACAGCCATGGGGTTTGCACAGCAGTCCTAACACACCAATTCAACTATAACTGCTTGTATGCGCCTTAAAGGGCCAGTGCACTCACAAATGAGAAACACTGCTGCCCAATATGTACTGCGCATGTGCACAGCGCTGTGTAAAACCCTGTGGATGAAGTCCAAGACTGGCTCACTGTGTATTACACCTTTTGCTGTTTGCAAGCATATTTATGCAAAAAGCATCTAAGTGGAACTAAGGGGCCACAAGTCACACAACAGAAGTATGCATACTTAAAATATACAGTAGTTTTTTTTCTAGAAAAAAAAGTTAAGGGAACTCTGACATGAGGAAGAGACCAGGAGGGAAATTATTCTTGGACATGCGCAATAATATACACATTTATTCACATTTCAGGATTGTTTCTAATCTGTTATTATTTTTGTAAATAATAATTATAAAATTTTAATTGTTTTATCATTTTTTATCACAATAATGTAATGACACACACACACATATATATATATATATATATATATATATATATATATATATACACACACACACACACACTATATATAGCTCAAACCCGTTATAGCGTGGTCCGCTACAATGCGGATCCGCATATAACGCGGTGTTAGCGTGGCTCCCGTTTTTTGCAAACTTCCAGGATTTGCCATGTCCGGACACCCGGACACCCGGACACACACACACACTAACCTGACATTTATATATCATTCTAATTAGGACCATCATCTATTTCTACCTTACTAGACCCCGTGGTCTGTTCAATATGGGGGCTTATTTTCAATACACAATATTAGTTTACACCTATTGATCTATTTACATTGTCCCAATCTAACATAGGGTTTGGTCAACTCACAAGACTTTATGCCCCTATATCTAGATTGTATCTAACAGAGCTAGGTATTTTAGCACCATAGCTACAATATACTGTAATATACATTATTATTCCCTCTCCAGGGGTCAATATACCAAATATTAACGTTATCTACCCATAATAGCTGGGCTCTACTATATCCTAGCATCTAACTGAGCTTTTATTTATGAGATGTCAACACGTCTTTGTTTGTCTCCTTCCTAGAACATGGATATATACAGTTAGGTCCGGAAATAATTGGACACTGATACAAGTTTTGTTATTTCGGCTGTGTACCAAAATAAATTCAAGTTACAGTTAAATAATGAATATGGGCTTAAAGTGCAGCCTATCAACTTTAATTTGAGGGTATTCACATCCAAATTGGAGGAAGGGTTTAGGAATTACATCTCTTTAATATGTAGCCCCCTCTTTTCAAGGGACCAAAAGTAATTGGACAATTGACTCAAAAGCTGTTTCATGGACAGGTGTGGGCTATTCCTTCGTTATTTCATCATCAATTAAGCAGATAAAAGGTCTGGAGTTTATTCCAGGTGTGGCATTCACATTTGGAAGCTGTTGCTGTGAACCCACAACATGCGGTCAAATGAGCTCTCAATGCAAGTGAACAGGGCATCCTTAGGCTGCAAAAAAAAAAATCCATCAGAGAGATAGCAGGAACATTAGGAGTGGCCAAATCAACAGTTTGACACATTCTGAGAAAAAAAGAACGCACTGGTGAGCTCTGCAACACAAAAAGGCCTGGACGTCCACGGAATACAACAGTGGTGGATGATCGTAGGATCCTTCCCATGGTAAAGAAAAACCCCTTCACAACTTCCAGGCAAGTGAAGAACAATCTCCAGGAGGTAGGCATATCATTATCCAAGCCTACCATAAAGAGAAGATTTCACGAGAGCAAATACAGAGGATTCACCACAAGGTGCAAACCATTCATAAGCCTCAAGAATAGAAAGGCCAGATTAGACTTTGCCAAACAATATCTAAAAAAGCCAGCCCAGTTCTGGAACAACATTCTTTGGACAGATGAAACTAAGATCAACCTGTACCAGAATGATGGGAAGAAAAAAGTATGGACAAGGCTTGGAACGGCTCATGATCCGAAGCATACCACATCATCTGTAAACACGGTGGAGGCAGTGTGATGGCATGGGCTTGCATGGCTTACAATGGCACTGGGTCACTAGTGTTTATTGATGATGTGACAGAAGACAGAAGCAGCCAGATGAATTCTGAAGTGTATAGGGATATATTGTATGCTCAGATTCAGCCAAATTCAGCGAAGTTGATTGGACGGCGCTTCCCTTTACAGATGGGCAATGACCCAAAACATACTGCGAAATCAACCCAGGAGTTTTTTAAGGCAAAGAAGTGGAATATTCTTCAATGGCCGAGTCAATCACCTGATCTCAACCCGATCGAGCATGCATTTCACTCGCTGAAGACAAAACTTAAGGCAGAACAACCCACAAACAAACAAAAACTGAAGACAGCTGCAGTAAAGGCCTGGCAAAGCATCACAAAGGAGGTAACCCAGCATTTGTTGATGTCCATACGTTCCAGACTTCAAGCAGTCATTGCCTGCAAAGGATTCTCGACAAAGTATTAAAAATGAACATTTTATTTATGATTGTGTTAATTTGTCCAATTACATTTGAGCCCCTGAAATAAGGGAACTGTGTATGAAAATGGTTGCAATTCCTAAACGTTTCTTACGATATTTTTGTTCAACCTCTTGAATTAAAGCTGAAAGTCTGCACTTCTATTGCATCTCGGTTGTTTCATTTCAAATCCATTGTGGTGGCGTACAGAGCAAAAATTATGAAAATTGTGTCATTGTCCAATTATTTCCAGACCTAACTGTATATACAGTACATATATCCATTATATGTGTGTGTAACTCCTGGTTAGATGTATGTAACACAAACACACACTGCCACATGTCAGACTCCTCTCCAGTGTGCACTGAGCATGTGATTCATGATAGACATGACAGCAGCCAATGACAAAAGATGTTGGAGAGGAGGGACCAAGGAGAGAGGAGCCTTTAAGAGGGGCACGCGGAGCACGCGGGGCAGAGCTGCACGAGCCTGAGGAAATTCAGGACGGACTGTCGGTGACCGGGGGCCAGTCTACGTTCCGTCCGAGTTAGCAAATGCTGGCTAGAGTGCAGTCGATCTTGGGCGGAGAAACAAGCACCGTCACAGGGGACTCTCTAAGGAAGACCAATAAAGGGGTACTGAAGAGTTTTGTGAAGTACAGTCCTGCTACACCAATATGTAAATAAGAGCTCTAATGGTGTGACAGCAGCATTACACAGGTCTTGATACACAGGATTGGGTAGCCACACGGAAAAACACTAACATACATCTGCGCAGTGTTTAGTGCAGAGTGTTATGTTCCTATGTAATGTGAATGGATATAATGATCCTTCTGTTAAGGATCATAGTGTACCTGTGTATCCCTTCCCAATTATTTTATAAATACAGTTGTTCTATAAACACTACCGTAGCTATGCGCACGCTCCAAACATAGTAAGTACATAAAATGGGGGGAAATTTATTGAACAACAAAGACAATGTTCGCTCACAAAAATTGGGAGATTAACAATAAGAAAAAGGGCATAAAAAAATGATGTGATCGTGTGGGACCAGGACAGTCTTCTGTGTAGGCGCACCATAGATGCAACTGTCAATATTCCAATCAGATGGTGCAGATATAGAATATACAAAGTCACTGAAGATGTAAAAACAGCAAACCAAACTGTATCAAATATCTGGAAGGACTTCAAAGTAGGTGGCCAGACTGTCAAATATATTCTGTCCAAATTCGACTAACTGGTATTCGTGTGGACCTGGATGTTAAAGAATCAACTACGATGTGGCCAAATGGAAAAATGTTCTTGCATATACAGTAGCAGAATACACTCAATAGTGAAATAAGATCTGATTCTTGTGTCCCTCGGCATCCCAACTTGTAGATCGAAGTTAATTTGATTTGTCCAAGGTCACACACAGAAGATAAGCAGCCTGAAATTACCACGGTAATATATTCATGGCCACTAACAAAACGGGCTATATCCCCTCTCTCACCACTGGAATAAATTATAACACTGTACATTAAGAGGGCTGGGATATGTTTTGATTGCAAAATTAAGGAAAATCGTGTAACTGGCTTCGCATATCCTCTGGAAACCAATGTAAAACCCTAGCTCTGACTTACAAAGCTCTCAACGACGCTGCCACACCTTACATCTCAGCTCTCATCCTGAAATATATCCCTAAATGCCTCCTACATTCTGCCCACGACATCCGCCTTTCCTCTTGCCTTACAAGTTTCTCTCACTCCCGTCTACAAGACGTCTCCCGTGCTGCCCCTTCCTCTGGAATTCCACACCATGTATCATCACTCTCCCCCGGCTTTCAGAAATGTAAAAACTCGCTGAAAACTCATCTTTTCAAGGAAGTCCATGTGGCATACCTTTAACATCCAACATTATTTACTTAATAAAACTTGTAGCTTAAACATTAACCTGTGACTGACCCACCTGTGTGTCCACTCCCTTGGCTGGTGTGGTACCTGCCCTCAGTGGCAATGTTGTATCTATTATATAAATTATATAGCAATATATTCATATTTATTAATATTAATAACAATACTTTGTGAATTCATTTCTCATTTAGTTTCTCTCATTTCTTGTACTCTGCCTTGCAGGGGGCAGACATAGCTACTTATCCAGTATAGGGATGATGGCATTTAAACACAATTAGTAGCAGCTGCAGTTCTGAATATTATTGAAGAGAGACTTCATAAAAACGGTGACACAATGTGTGAATGCTTTCTATACAATACAGTAAACAGACTCGTAAGTAAAGCAGTAGGGTGAATTTAGTATTCTAAAATACACGAGACAATATATTCTGTTTGTATGTCACCTTAGCAACACTGCATACCAATGGAGCGTAAAGAGCATTAAAGATCTAATTAAAATCACTCTAGATAATGTGCAGACAACACTAGATTCATGACGTGTAAAACCTTTTGTTGGACCAACACAAACACAAGACTTTCAGGCCACACATGAGCCAACAGTGCTAGAGGCCAAGACACTGCAAGGGCAAAGAGAGAAGGGCAGCAACGTGTGTGTGTGTGTGTGTGTGTATATATATATACACACACACACACACACACAATATATACACATACACATATATATATATATGAACAACAAGAAAAGAAAGCGCCCGATCCTAGTGCAGCATGAAAAAATACAATTTAATAAAAATGAATAAAACCAACAAATGCGAACTCACAAACACAGGATAAATAAAAGCATATAATGAGTATACTCATTCGCCAACCGCCCACGATGTGCCTTGGATGGCGCGCCCTCTCTCTGTCTAGGTTTTCTCAGCTCTTCTGAACCGACATCCAGCAGGGGATACAGGAAACAGCTCACCACAATGTGACCCGGAAGTCCTCCACAATGTTAGTGTATTCCGGATGTGAGGTCTGCAGTCCGTGACCCCGCGATGCAGGGGCTGATCAGAGAAGTCTCTCTGCACTCCCAAAGGCAGTCCGTAATGAGGTGGGCAGTGAGGATAGAGTAGAATTGTGTATCACAGTGTGACAGCAGCTGAAAAACGCTCTTCCCTACGCGTTTCTTCACATAAAGTGATTTCATCAGGGGATCTTTTTATATTTGTATTGTTCACTGGCATATATTTGTGTTCACAGCAGCTTTTTAAACATTGGCACTCAGCATTTTATTGAAGTGAAACTTCCTTAGTGGCACCTCATTCGTGATGGGGCAAAAATGAATTGTGGAGACAGAAATGAAACGGATGTGACGTCAGTGCTGGCAGTTGAGGCCGGGCTGTGTTCTGGCTCAGCCCGACCCCAACACTGACATCACACCCGCTCCACAAATCAGATGCGGCGGCGGCGGCGGCGATAGCCGCCGGCGCCGCTCCTAATGGCCCCCGCTCCCCCCACATGGCTGATGATATGCGGCGGCGGCGGCGACAGCCGCCGGCGCCGCTCCTAACGGCCGCCATTCCCCCCGCACATCCGCTGCCAAGCCGCGCATGCTCAGTAATCGTGGGGACTGGAGGAAAGCCACGCATGCGCAGAAGCGGTTGGCAGCGGCGCCGTTCCCCGCCCGCTGCCACGGCTGTTGACATGTGTCCCCGTCTGCTGCCCGGGACAGCAGAGACCGCCCGACCGGGACAGCCCCCCACCCACCCTTTCCTTACCCGAATGGGACCTCCCTCCCAGCCCACACATGGGCCCGCCTAACTTCCACTACCGCTGCCATGCCGCGCATGCGCAGAAGCGGCTGGCAGCGGCGCCATTCAGCCCTCCAGTGACGCGGGCGTTTGCGGGCCCCCCAGGAAGCGGTGGTACAAAAACCCGGGCGCAACCCGCGCGGACCCCCCCCCGGACCCCCCACTCACTGATGGACCCCCCCGGACCCCCCACACACTGACGGACCCCCCCACACACTGACTGACCTCCCCCGGACCCCCCCACACACTGACAGACCCCCCCAGACCCCCACACACACTGACTGACCCCCCCAGACCCCCACACACACTGACTGACCCCCCCAGACCCCCACACACTGACTGACCCCCCCCGGACCCCCCCACACACAGACAGACCCCCACACACACTGACTGACCCCCCAGACCCCCACACACACTGACTGACCCCCCCAGACCCCCACACACACTGACTGACCCCCCCAGACCCCCACACACACTGACTGACCACCCCAGACCCCCACACACACTGACTGACCCCCCAGAGACCCACACACACTGACTGACCCCCCCAGACCCCCACACACACTGACAGACCCCCCCAGACCCTCACACACACTGACTGACCCCCCCAGACCCCCAAACACACTGACTGACCACCCCAGACCCCCACACACACTGACTGACCCCCCAGAGACCCACACACACTGACTGACCCCCCCAGAACCCCACACACACTGACTGACCCCCCCAGACCCCCACACACACTGACTGACCACCCCAGACCCCCACACACACTGACTGAACCCCCCAGACCCCCACACACACTGACTGAACCCCCCAGACCCCCATACACACTGACTGAACCCCCCAGACCCCCACACACACTGACAGACCCCCACACACACTGCCTGACCCCCCCAGACCCCCACACACACTGCCTGACCCCCCCAGACCCCCACACACACTGCCTGACCCCCCCAGACCCCCACACACACTGACCCCCCAGAGCCCCACACACACACACACTCACACGCACACTCAGTCACACACTCAGTCACACACTCAGTCACACACTCACACGCACACTCACACTCACATGCACACGTACACTCACGCACACTCACAGTCAGACGCACACTCACAGTCACACGCGCACTCTGTCACACGCGCACTCTGTCACACGCGCACTCTGTCACACGCGCACTCTGTCACACGCGCACTCTCAGTCACACGCGCACTCTCAGTCACACGCGCACTCTCAGTCACACGCGCACTCTCAGTCACACACGCACTCTCAGTCACACACGCACTCTCAGTCACACGCGCACTCTCAGTCACACGCGCACTCTCAGTCACACGCACACTCTCAGTCACACGCACACTATCAGTCACACGCACACTATCAGTCTCACGCACACTATCACTCTCACGCACACTCTCAGTCACACGCACACTCTGTCACACACACACTCTCAGTCACACGCACACTGTCACACGCGGAATTCACACTGCCTGACCCCCCCAGACCCCCACACACACTGACCCCCCCAGAGCCCCACACACACTGACTGACCCCTCAGAGACCCACACACACTGACTGACCCCCCCAGACCCCCACACACACTGACAGACCCCCCCAGACCCCCACACACTGACTGACCCCCCCAGACCCCCAAACACACTGACTGACCACCCCAGACCCCCACACACACTGACTGACCCCCCAGAGACCCACACACACTGACTGACCCCCCCAGACCCCCACACACACTGACTGACCCCCCCAGACCCCCACACACACTGACTGACCACCCCAGACCCCCACACACACTGACTGAACCCCCCAGACCCCCACACACACTGACTGAACCCCCCAGACCCCCACACACACTGACTGAACCCCCCAGACCCCCACACACACTGACAGACCCCCACACACACTGCCTGACCCCCCCAGACCCCCACACACACTGCCTGACCCCCCCAGACGCCCACACACACTGACCCCCCAGAGCCCCACACACACACACACTCACACGCACACTCAGTCACACACTCAGTCACACACTCAGTCACACACTCACACTCACACGCACACTCACATGCACACGTACACTCACGCACACTCACAGTCAGACGCACACTCACAGTCATACGCGCACTCTGTCACACGCGCACTCTGTCACACGTGCACTCTGTCACACGCGCACTCTGTCACACGCGCACACTCAGTCACACGCGCACTCTCAGTCACACGCGCACTCTCAGTCACACGCGCACTCTCAGTCACACGCGCACTCTCAGTCACACACGCACTCTCAGTCACACGCGCACTCTCAGTCACACACGCACTCTCAGTCACACGCACACTCTCAGTCACACGCACACTATCAGTCACACGCACACTATCAGTCTCACGCACACTATCACTCTCACGCACACTCTCAGTCACACGCACACTCTGTCACACACACACTCTCAGTCACACGCACACTGTCACACGCGGAATTCACACTGCCTGACCCCCCCAGACCCCCACACACACTGACCCCCCCAGAGCCCCACACACACTGACTGACCCCCCAGAGACCCACACACACTGACTGACCCCCCCAGACCCCCACACACACTGACAGACCCCCCCAGACCCCCACACACACTGACTGACCCCCCCAGACCCCCAAACACACTGACTGACCACCCCAGACCCCCACACACACTGACTGACCCCCCAGAGACCCACACACACTGACTGACCCCCCCAGACCCCCACACACACTGACTGACCCCCCCAGACCCCCACACACACTGACTGACCACCCCAGACCCCCACACACACTGACTGAACCCCCCAGACCCCCACACACACTGACTGAACCCCCCAGACCCCCACACACACTGACTGAACCCCCCAGACCCCCACACACACTGACAGACCCCCACACACACTGCCTGACCCCCCCCAGACCCCCACACACACTGCCTGACCCCCCCAGACCCCCACACACACTGACCCCCCAGAGCCCCACACACACACACACTCACACGCACACTCAGTCACACACTCAGTCACACACTCAGTCACACACTCACACGCACACTCACATGCACACTCACATGCACACGTACACTCACGCACACTCACAGTCAGACGCACACTCACAGTCACACGCGCACTCTGTCACACGCGCACTCTGTCACACGCGCACTCTGTCACACGCGCACTCTGTCACACGCGCACACTCAGTCACACGCGCACTCGCAGTCACACGCGCACTCTCAGTCACACGCGCACTCTCAGTCACACGCGCACTCTCAGTCACACGCGCACTCTCAGTCACACACGCACTCTCAGTCACACGCGCACTCTCAGTCACACGCGCACTCTCAGTCACACGCACACTCTCAGTCACACGCACACTATCAGTCACACGCACACTATCAGTCTCACGCACACTATCACTCTCACGCACACTCTCAGTCACACGCACACTCTGTCACACACACACTCTCAGTCACACGCACACTGTCACACGCGGAATTCACACTGCCTGACCCCCCTAGACCCCCACACACACTGACCCCCCCAGAGCCCCACACACACTGACTGACCCCCCAGACCCCCACACACTGACCCCCCCAGACCCCCACACACACTCACAGTCACACGTACACTCAGTCACACTCAGTCACACGCACACTCAGTCACACTCACAGTCAGATGCACACTCAGTCACACTCACAGTCAGACGCACACGCAGTCACACGCACAGTCAAACGCACACGCTCAGTCACACGCACACTCAGTCACACGCACACTCAGTCACACGCACACTCAGTCACACGCACACTCTCAGTCACACGCACTCTCAGTCACACGCACACTCTCAGTCACACGCACACTCTCAGTCACACGCACACTCTCAGTCACACGCACACTCTCAGTCACACGCACACTATCAGTCACACGCACACTCTGAGTCACACGCACACTCTCAGTCACACGCACACTCTCAGTCACACGCACACTCTCAGTCACACGCACACTCTCAGTCACAAGCACACTCTCAGTCACACGCACACTCTCAGTCACACGCACACTCTCAGTCACACGCACACTCTCAGTCACACGCGGAATTCACACTTAGTGCAAATAGCTAATACAGGGGATGTGTGCCGAGCACGCGCATTCTAAGTCAAATTTATTTGCGTTTTGTCATTGAGATTGTATTTTGATTTTTAATTAAAACATCACCAACACCAACACAAATACAATTTCTGTGACAAAAGTCAAAGAAGTTTCACTTACTATGCGCGTGCACAGCACACACAGCTTTTTTATAACATATTGCATGTATTTTTATTAGTGTGAGTCAATCATCCATATTATTGTTGCATTCACCCTTGCCATTCACCTTTGCTATATCCACTTAATACAATCAATTGGTAATCAGTCTGAGTTTACACCTGAGGAGCGCAGTCTATTCTTTGTTTGATATATATATATATATATATATATATATATATATATATTACACACACACACACACACACACACACACACACACACACATACACACACACACACACACACACACACACACACACACACACACACACACACACACACACACACACATTTCTGTTGTCTCAAAGTCTCATATAAAAAGATAAAAAGTTGGTTCATTAACCAATATCACTACCTGCTAAATGCCAATTTTATATTGCATGACTGAGCATGCGTTCTGTATTAAAGCCTCCAATAAAGTACAACATATATGCAGACATTCTGCAGTGTATTGCTGGCTTCTTATATTAGTTTGACCTTTGATTTACGAAACGGTGCACGTCCATGGGGAACTTTAAGGACTGATCATTTGAAAGTGTTAATACCATCCAGCAGCGGTGGGCCTCTCTGTAAGAAGTGGTAACCTACGTGAGCTTTTGAAGTCTTTCTTTTTCATCCTCCTCCTCATCAGCGTCCCGCGTGGACTGGTAGGGTACAGGTTGCGAGGTAGCGTCCCCATATTGAGCGAACTCAGGCTGTATGCACTCATGGAGGTAGGAGAGAAGGACGAAGATACCAATGCTGCTGTAAGAAAGAGCAGACATAGCGTACAGTAGCACACAGTACTTTAACAGGACAGGTAGCATCCCTGCTCTAAAGCTTTAAAGGCAGGGGTGGACAACTCCAGTCCTCAAGGGCCATCAACAGGTCAGGTTTTCAGGATATCCCTGGTTCAGCACAGGTGGCTGTGCTGCAGCAGGGATATCCTCAAAACCTGACCTGTTGGTGGCCCTTAAGGAGTTGGCCACCCCTGCCTTAAGGTGACACCATTAATAGCCTATAA
Source organism: Ascaphus truei (assembly GCF_040206685.1). Lineage (NCBI taxonomy): Eukaryota > Metazoa > Chordata > Amphibia > Anura > Ascaphidae > Ascaphus > Ascaphus truei. Next base: position 101,166,529 of record NC_134487.1, on the reverse strand, counting down.
ATAAAAAAAAATTCAAAAAAGGACTTGTGTACTTGACAAGAAAAACTCCAATCAAATGAGTATTTCCAGGGACTGTCTCTACTAATGTCGACAGGCAGATCGTGTTCAGCACAAGAAAGAGGTGCAATTGACCCCCTCAAGGAAAACAAACCTTTTGCAAAACAGAATTGAACAATACGTGCACAGCTGTTTTTCAGACCTCACACGAGACTCAGAGGAGGAAAAGAAACGGGTTGTTCATTTGTTCTATTTAGATCTATTATATTCAACGTCAAAGTGATGCACTCAATCATAAACCATTATGAGTCCTGGTAAAGGCAATTTGCTCTGCCAATTTACTGAGCACTTGACATGTTTTATTTTCCTAATTGATGTTTCGCACAGGTAAATGATGTGTGCTTCTGTTTTGAACTTGGTGTTGACAAAGCAATATATTTGATGGAGTAGGGTAAAACCACTACAAATAGCGTTGCTATAAAAAATTAGCATTGAGCTATGGTCCCATAGGAGCTCCAGGTTCTCATTTTGACGTGCTGCTTTTGCATTGTGTTGGTTGGGGGAAAACCGCCACACATCACACACCCCTCAGCTTAGGAAATGTCTCATGGGATGTCATCAAAACCTGTTGATAATCCACTCATTTATTTCAAGTTTCCCAGAGGACACTTCCGCTGGTATAACTTTTAATATTCGGACGTTAAAGTATTTCTTTCGAAATTAAAATGCCCAATTTATCGTGTGCGTTAAGGCTTGTTTTCATTGAAAGATCAGATTGGGAGCAGGCTCGTAGGTATTGTAACTTAGGATCCCTACACTGGCCTGAATGAGGGGTTTGCTTTGAGTTCTTGGTCCATGACCCGCAGGCCATTAAAAAGCATGACACTGCTCATACCCCGGAAGGCGTTCATAAGATACGGAAGATTTAGATTGTCAAGCATTAAGCCTGTGATAAAAACAGGAACTATTATATTTCACATCTATTATTAGTAGGAAAGTGCGATCACAAAAAACAAACAAATCAAAAGCTTTAATGACAAAATGAGGAAGCATGAAAAAAAGCGGGGGGGGGGGGTGAGGGGAGGGAAAGGCGAAAGGAAAGACAGGAGAAGAAAGGGTGGCACATTACGAAGGAGTTTTTCAGGAGGTGGTTTCTGGCATTCCTTGGCTGGCATCCTGTAATGGTCAGGGTGGTAGGTGTTATAATGTTGGCAGGAGAGGAGGCGGCGGTGGCTGTTCGCACAGGGGACCCGGGGAAGGTGCCGGTCGTTGCTCCTTTGAACCTTTACTGCCCGCATGAAGGGATGACAGGAAATCAGAAAAACAAAAAAAAGAACCAGAGAAGAGGGAAAGGTAACTGAATTTCAATGAACAAAAGAGCAACGGAAGTGAAAGAAGTTAGCAAGGAAATGAAAAAGCATCATGGCATAGGCAGCAATACCCAAGAATTACATTAGGGAGAGAAAACATTTCAGCAAACATCTCAGGAATAGATATTTTCAAGGTGTTCAGCACATTTCTGTGTTATTGAAAATCTCATTGAAAATGACCCCCTACAAAGCATACCAAACATACTAGGACCAAACATATACTTTCCTTATAGGGATACACCTAAAATGAGGTGAAATATAAAATGAAAAGAATGGACTAAGGGAGCAGTTCCTTCCCCCTGCCCCCTATTATTATTATTATAAATTACAGTGTGAGACCCCGGGGAGTCCCCTGAGCAAACGCCACTATTTTCAGCTCCAGCGGCCCCGATGTTCTCGAAATAATTACTGGTGAAGTTACTGGGTTTAATTCTTCCTCAATGGAAGCAAAATGGATGCCAAATCTCAGGCCAATAGGAAGCTGCAAGATATGGTGTTGGTTACTGATTGGATAACCATCTAAATCCCCCTTAAAACCAGGAACCCCCGGTAACCTCACCAATAAGTATCTCAGGAGCCAGGGTTCCCCAAAGCTTAAAACAGTGTTCCAATCCTGTACAAAAACACATTGAGGTTAGGCTGGATTACTCTTTTTTAGAAGTCTATACAGCAAGTCTTAAAAAGGCATAAAGACTATTTCCCTAAGATCGCATAACAAAATGCCAGTCACAGTCTGGAATGAACATTATTCCAATAAAAGACAATAAAAAACAAAGGATAATGCACTCTGAAAATAATTCTCCAATGAGTGGTTTGCCAGGGAAAAAAAAAAAGAAAATTCTGTCTGTGTTCCTCAATATAACATTGTGTGCTTTCAAATCCAGCATCCTGGCGAGTGCAGGACCTCTTTGCGGTCTGGTGACCTCAGCAGCATGGGAGCTTTCTGGGGACCTCAAGTCTCCCTCATGAAGAGCTACTCTACTCATCTGGGCGGCAGGTTTCCGAGGACAGAGGATGTGATGTTATATTGTGGATTTTAGCTGGGATGCCAATTAAGGGACACCTTTTTTCAGATGAACCACAGATTCAAAAATGATTTTGAGAGTGCATTGGCATTTGTTTTTATTCTCGTTTATTGGAATAAAGACCATTTTTATGCTATGGTATTTTTTTGTCTTGTATTATCAATTTTTTTCAGCACTTTTGGAATTCATTTTTATATAGCTGGTACTAGGGTTTGACGATAACTAAAATCTCACTACGATAACAAAATTAAGAAATGTATCATCTCGATAAATATCGGTTTGGTAGAAACAGTAGGGGATAAGAGGGTGGAGAACAAAGGGGGGGTGAGAAAGGGGAAACTTGGCAACAAGCAGGGGAGAAAGGGGGGAGGAGAGCGGTGGAGGGGGGAAACAAGGGGGGAAAAGAGGAAAAAAAGATGGGGGACAAGTAGAGAAAGAGGGCGAGAAGGGGGACAGGAGGGTCAAGGGGGAACAGAGCAGAAAAGGGAAATGGGCAAGGAGAGAGGATGGACAAGAAGGGAGACAGACAAAGGAGCCATGGCCCATCTCCAGCGGGTGCTGGACGGGGGGAGGGGTAGGAGAAAGGGAGCCACAACCTCCTCCAGAGGAAAATCAACATGCAGGGAGCACCCGGCAACAAGGAGTGGACCAGGGTGCCAATCCTCTGCCCCAGCTGGTCAGATATTGAGAAGCTGTCTGGATGGAGCGGGGAGGCCAAAGCAGTAGACTGAGTGAGAAGGTCCCTAATGCAGCAGGAACACCACGTGGGAAATACATGATGGCCTCAGGCTCACAGATCTGGGGCACTGCGGTGCGCGGCTGATGGGACTGAGGAGAGGGAGGCCAGGGGCCTGCGTTTCTGTCAGTGATGGAGCAGGAAAGGGAGGACACTTCGACCAGGCAGACCGTAATGCCGCGATAATAAAAGATTAGACAAATCCTCTAAGTAATTTTTTATTACTGCGGTATTACTAGTCAAAGGTATATTGTCCAACCCTAGCTGGTACTATATATATTTAGTAAACATGGTTTAATTTTGTTCCCTTTAATCCCCTCCATGATTTACAATTTTTTCTATAAAAATAGATTTTTTTTTACCTTTTCAGTAATTAATATTTCGCGATATCTTCTCCCTCTGCACTTCTTTAAATTGGTGTTACCTCTTTTTTTATTTTTAAAACTATTTTTTTTTATACTAATGTATGTTTGAAGTAGGGGGGGTCTCCACAGTTGAATCATGTTAATGTAGCTCCAGGAACGCCCTGCTTCCCAAGATACGTACATCTGAACCCCGAAGCTGCAACATCATCCCTTGCAACTTCCCATTGGCCCGCATTCAGGGCTGGCTGGGAGTTCTGTGGGGCTCAGTGCAGTGGGGCCTCTTACCTTGTCCGGGGCGGCATCTCTACTTACAACGTTATGACGACGTGGCGTTGCATTGTCATGGCAACGCGGCACGTTGCAGCACCATGATAAGGAGATGCTGCCGGACAAAATAAGAGCTACGTACAGAGGCCCCAAGCTCTCCCCCGGCAATCAGAAGGGTCTGCGAAGCCGAAAAGAAAGTGGTTCAGCTCCACAAACCTCCTGCTTTGCACTTAGGGGAATTAAAAAAAATAAAACGTTTTGAAAGACAATGTTGCTTTAAAACCCATTAAGAATAATATATGTGGAGCGTAAAATTTGTCCAATTTAGAACCCTGGGACTGCGTTTTACATGTATATAAATTTAAATCTGTGCATCTGTCTTCAACCAGAGCTTTATTCACCGACATATAGAAATTCACTTTAACTGTGATTTGTACACATTGTGTAAAAATATTGATGCATCACCATCACAATGCTGTCACATCCGCATCAATGAGAAAATGGAAAACTTTAGCTAAGCTACACTACAACACAGTGTTTTCTTGGATCTAGAAATATTACAACTAAGTGATAGGTTAAGTAACTGTTTTTCTATCAATTTGCTAAAGATTTTTCTTTGTAAAAAAAAAAATGGAATTCCTTAGAATTTTTCTCTCCATCTCTCACATTAATTAATTATGAAGAGGTAGTTTTTTGACTGCTCAGTAGCTCGGTCTTTTGTTTTGTGATGTAGAAATAATCTGTTTTCACATTTACAGTCATGTTTCTCAGAGAACCATTGTGTTGCCCAGCTTGCAAGCTATGAATCCCAAAGGAGAGGAGCACATTCACAGCTCGTAGAAGGAATTACAGAATAAACAAATAGAGATATATTAGTGACAAACGCCTACATTTGCTAAAGGTCGATATTGGTGCGCCAAAAATGTGCATGATAAAATATAGGAACTGCAGCAATATTTTCTCTGAATTCCGCCATGTTTACTAAGAATGACACATTCATTAGTGGGTTTGCAGGATCCAATCTCATTTGCATGTACCAAAAAAGCAGTAACTTGGCATTATATACTAGTGATACAAATAAGCAACGAAATATATGTTCAATTTTTAAACCTTTAATAGCCCAAGAGACCAAGGTTAACATATTAATAAGTTCAGCATTGTTATTAAGTATTTTTATAATTAATTCTAGATTGGCTAGTCATATCTGGTCTATAGTGGCTGTTCTGCAGTGTGTGTATATATATATATATATATATACACACACACATATACACACACACACGATTGGCCTAAAGCCAGCCTGGGGTAGGTGATAGAAATTGGCAATATTCTTTGAGGTAGCCCAATGTCGCCAGATATCAGTTTAGAGTAGAATGTGAATAGGTAATAAGCCATTAATTCTTGATTTGCATACATGTGCATGCTCATTTGCCATACTCATTAAATGTAACACTCTTGCATATGTAATTACACAAGTCATACTCATTTGCATGCTAATTATCAATCCTAGTTATATTTAGCCTATACTTACAGTATCGCAGCGATAAAATGAGTTTTCACTGCATTATTTAAATGGTAAACCTCAAATACATTGGTAAAAATATATCTTTTTTTTTAAAAACAATTAATGCACAGCAATATTAATACTGAAGCTTAGTAAGTCTATGCCACAGATGTTAGAAGGATAGGAACACCCTTTCTAGAAACATAAGCTGAGGACACACAATACTGTAGGTGCAATCACAAGGTGGCACACAGCAGGCATCTCCATGATGGTACAGTATATACTGTACTTTGTGGATCACTTACAAATTGCTGTGCTGTTAGGGCTTGCTGAGGCTAAAATATGCTTGTTCTAGCTACTGGCAGTAGGCGCCTCCAATTACTAGATAGGTTTAGCAGGCTATGCAGGCAGCCTGCCTCAACCAGTCTGGTATTTTGCAGTGTTTATCTATTATTCCTATTTAGTACTAGGAGTGGGAATGCCAGTAATCATATGTTTCTTTGAACATAACCATTTCTCAAAGAATAGCATTGCCCCTTCAGAAGAACCTTTTTGTGGTTCTAGCAAACTGTGAACATTCATCTGTTTTCCAATGGCGACCCACAGAATTCCATGATATGGCTGCAAACCTGCCAGGACGCACAGCAGTAGAGAAAAAAAATAGCTTGGCTCATCTTACCGTGATCTGGTCCCTTTAATGCCAATCGAGTCTGATGGTAGGGAAGAATCTCTAGTTTCACATTTTCAGAGGTGCTAGCTAAAAGTTGGGTTGCTTCTGCTAAGGTGCAATATTCCATACTGGTACCATCCACAGACAGAATGTGATCTCCTATATACAGTGCACCACACCTGAACGAGAGAGAACAACTATATATGTTAGGTGCTCTCTTTATATGCCATCTCATGCCAGAGTAAAAAACAAACCAATCATCTATATGAAAATTAGCACATTCTGCAGGTTCCATATCACACATTTCCAGGTGCAAAGAACAGCACCTGGTTTAGAAAATCTAATTCTCCTTACAATAAAATATTTTTGTTCAATTAGAAATCTAGTACTGTGTTGTTGTACTAGTCCTGCATTCATTTTTGATATGGGGACATTTTGATATACAGCCACTTAAGTACAGACATACCCCGGTTTAAGGACACTCACTTTAAGTACACTTGCGAGTAAGGACATATCGCCCAATAGGCAAACGGCAGCTCGCACATGCGCCTGTCAGCACGCCCTGAACAGCAATATTGGCTCCCTACCTGTACTGAAGCTGTGCGCAAGCAGGGAGACTATAGAGCCTGTTACAAATGCGTTATTTACATCAGTTATGCACGGGTATGACGATTGCAGTACAGCACATGCATCAATAAGTGGGAAACAGGCAGTGCTTCACTTTAAGTACATTTTCACTTTACATACATGCTCCGGTCCCATTGCGTACGTTAATGCGGGGTATGCCTGTATATTGCTCTTAGCTCCATTATTGTATTGGGCTTTACCCGATTATTAAAAACCCATTTGCCACATATATGTCCCATATTCACATCCCATTGTAGTCATTTTGATATATTACACCTGAATTGTATACTGAGCCTATTAAAAGTGAAGTTACTGAGGAAAATCTTCATGTCAGAATCATCCTTCTTTCATGAGCCATCACAGAGCTGTTACTTTTATTTATTTTTTAATTAATTGGAGACATATTTATGCAGAGACCCTTACAAATTGTGACCTTAGTTAGTTTCTTAAAACAACATTATATACTCTTTGATAAAGCGCCTCCACGGCGGGAAACGCGTCAGAGTTTTAAACCTTAGTGTGTTTGTTCTTTTTGGCTATCATGCCTAATAAATAATTTTTTTTTTTTGCATCAGGCCCTCTTTTTTTGATTTTCCTTCCACGGCAGTGCTCTGCTCTCTCACCACGTTCCTAACATTATATACTCAGCCACATACATTGCATCGTTGAAACAGCGGCAGCATCCTTTCCACAGCTCAGTATAAGCAACACAAGCAGCAACCCCCTCCAACCTACCTTTTCTTTTTTTACTGGATGAGAACTATGGAATGATCAGGGGATGAACAACACTATTCCACCAGGGTCCTCCAATTCCGAGATACTTACTGGGGAAATTACAGTCTGTAGGACAACTCACGGCAGCAACTCCGCCGCTGCCATCTAGCTGTCACCGATCAGCCACTGTGATATATAGCCGCTGGCCGTTTGGCCACGCAGGTAAGCCCCTAACTTTAGCCCATACCCATAAAGCCCGATAACACCCATAACCTTAACCCCCTTACCCTAAAACTGCTAACCTTAACCCCTTACCCTAACCCTGTAATCAGACCCCTTACCCTAAAAAGCTAAACTTTAAACTAGTGGTTTCCCAAAAACTTTTGGTTAAGGAACCCTATGTGAAATTCTGCGGAACCCAAACCATCCCTAACACCGTGTCTGAGATCAGATAGATTGTAAGGAACCCCGACCATCTCTAATAGCGTGTCTCAGATCAGATAGATTGTAAGTAACCCCAACCCTCTCTAATAGCGCGTCTGAGATCCGATGCATTGTAAGGAACCCCAACCCTCTCTAATAGCGCGTCTGAGATCAGATGCATTGTAAGGAACCCCAGCCCTCTCTAATAGAGCGTCTGAGATCCGATGCATTGTAAGGAACCCCAACCCTCTCTAATAGCACGTCTGAAACCAGATTCATTGTAAATTCTTCTGTATTTAGTAATTTTTTTAAATGACCTGCAAATTGCAGGGAAGTCTTTATGGAGGCCTGGGGGAACCCAAGAGTTCCTAGGAATCCTTATTGAAATACTGCCTTATCCCCTTACTCTAAACCCCCTACTCGGACCCCTTAGCCTAAAACCCCTAACCTTAACCCATAAACGCACCCTAAAAAGCTTATGCCATTAGCCTAAAACACCGAACATTAATCAATCACTTACCTTACCGGTGAAGCGTCTGGCGGCTAGCTGCCTTTGGCGGCGGCTAAATGGCTGCGGCAAGATGCCCCATTGCGATTTGAATGGCTGTCCGATAGGAGGCCACAACTGATGAACTATTTATATTGACTTCTCCATCTCTAGAAGTGTCTGCACATTGTTGCAGATATGTATGGCAATGAAGACAGTAACACATTACAGAATCTTTAGTCGGGGCATAAACCTAGAGATTTCTATTGTGATGTCAACAATGTTATAACAGGAAGCGAGTGCACCAAAGAACAAGAGACAGAGCGAGACAGGGAGAGGGCGAGAGTTTCCAATCTTACCTGTCAGCAATACTTGCAGATTTAACTTTGTCAATGACAATGACCTGTTTGTTGCAGTAAATAGAGGTAGTTAGTGCTAATCCAAGGCTGGAACCAGGGGTTTTGGCAACTTCGACTAACAGTGGGCCAGAGGCGTTGGACACGGAATCTGTAAGAAAAAGATTAAATAAAAAATAGAATGAAACAAACTTTGCTCAGTGCAGTCTTTATCCTAACGCCACGGCAGAATCAGTGTTTCATGTGCACCACCTGGAAAACCAATGATAATGTAAAGCAATTCATAGTGCAGATATTCAGGATTATGATTAGAATTTAGACACTGGAAACCAGGACATTGCTGGGTGCTTGTTGCTTAATGCTGTGAATAAGGGAGCAGTGAAGGCCAACATTGCATCAAACATGACCCCCTAGAGTCATTGGGCTGGAAAAAGAAATAAAAATACAAGTCCAGAGCCCCCAAAAAATGGTGCTAGCAAACGGGAGTAAAGACGTGCTAAAGCTTAGCACCCGTTTGTGGATCTGGGCCACAAATGTGAACCACGGTATCAGCAATTACAGCAAATTAATTGCATTATTGCTGACTTAACAGAACGAAGCAAAGCTAATGATAAAAAATAATAATTAACGACGGTGTAAGTTGCATTACATTTTTTTTACTACTGTAGCAAATAGCACAGGTCACATCTGTGCAAATTTTCATTTTACAACGAAACAATTAATTTCAACATGAAATGAGGAATTATTTTGCATCAGAGTTCCGCATACTATTGACTTTTTATCAAGCTGGAAAAAAGATCCAATCTCAAGCATTGATTTAAAAACAACAACTTTACCAACAGTATGTTGACATGTTACTTTCAGCCAATAATTGGTAGATGAGTAGAAGAGTAAAAATCAATAATTGTGAAACGAGTATGAACATGTGTAATGAGTGAATACACAGCATTGGGTAGTTAAACACCCACACACAATTAACAGAGCACATATTGTAACATACGTACACACACAATAGCAATTCTACCCCGCCAGGACTAACCTAAAGTTAACTACGTTTTTAGACATATAACAAATAAGAACTGCCATAGCCAGCTCTGCTATGAATATAGTAAAAGGCATATTTCTTTTTCAATTAAAATTGTAGTTTTATGACAGAGCTGCTATGTTGGATATGCCATTGTGCTTCACATATTTAAGATAGACTACAATACAAAATACGATTTTCATTTAATAAGTGATTCTACTTAATCAATTGTGCAGATGACTGGCAGGCATGCCTCACATTTACAGTACTGCATCTGACAAAACACAAGTAATCAATATTAATTCTGTGGTCATATGTTTCCTGGGACAGGAATCCTTTATTCATATGTTTTTTACATTCCCAAGCATCATGCACTATGTCATGGAACATAAATACCCTTTCTGCCTTCTCTGTTTCACCCCCCCCCCCCCTTTCCTTGGCAGTTCTGCCTGCTAGCTGTATTTGGATGTTACTTTCCTTGCAGTTTCACTCCCAGTGCAGATGGAATGGATACATTATGTTGCCTTTTTTCCTTCCAGTCTGTCACACCCCTGGTTGCCCTGGCAACATCTCCAGTCCTCCAAGATAATGGGCTTTCCCATTCCCTCCTGTCCCTGCTGGCAGTTAGTATGGCCTGACCCCTATCCCTGTGTCAGAAGCAGTACCCACTGTCTTTTACTTCCTGACATTGGCAGAGTGAGTACATTCATGTTACACCCCTATGGCAAGGCCAATTTTTTTCACCTGCCCTTACTACAAAGCACGCAGAGAGATACACCTTTCCAACACAAACATCTTATCCACAAATGCCTGTTTTTGTTGCTGCTTTCCTAAATAAAGTGAAGAAAATATACAGGACTTGTAGTGCTTTGGAAAGAGGGCTGAGTTGAAGCTAGCTGGGTTCATTCATACCCCAGACATGACCCTGGATCCAGAATACACTACAAAATTGCAGGTGGATTATAAATCTAACCAAAGTCCAATAGACACGAAACTTTAGTATATTACACACTTGCACAGTAAATGTGTATAAAGTGTAAATAAGGATTGTATTAGGAGTGTTAAATGCTTAATGTCCACATTATCTTGTCAAGAAAAAAAATTGCTTTTACAGTATGACCTTATTGAGGAGTTCTGGCTCTAGTTGGGCAGATTTTGGCTGGCATTTTGCACACTAATCATCGATGGCTCCCCCATGGCTGCCTAAACATTCTTGCTGGTTATCATCAGTAACGTTTCTAAACCCAATTAAAATGTATGAACATATTCATTACTATTAATGGTAAGGGGACACTATTCTAAAACCTTACAACGCAAAACAATAAACCTCACTCACAAGGCTTTTCAAAAATACTTTTGGTCCGCTCGACCTTTGGCCCGCGGTTCACCAGCACGTGTTGCGGCAGGTGATAGATACATCTGTATCCTTATCTTTGGCACACGATCTCTGGTCCAGCAGGCACTACCAGATCATATCAATCTGTTTACAACATCACGGGCTGTGTCAATCCTAAATAAAGGCTTACCATGTACCCCTCAAGGCTAATGCGCAGTGCAAAACCGGTTTGCTTTCACTGCTTATTTAGCACTTTGGTTGTCATAATCTACACACATCCATTTAATTTGCAATGCATTTCCCCCTTCACTGCTCATCTAAGGCTGCGTCCACACTAGATCAGCCGGCGAGGTCGCACGCACACAAACAAATGGATTCCGAATGCACAAGTGCATAGATCGCGCGTTCACGAGCACGACGGGGCGACTGGGACTCCGCGCGACAAACTTGTTTGAATTTGCCGCGTGATGGCCGGGTCACGTGAGCGGTTCGCCCAATGAGGGCGAACCAGCTTCGTGACGTCACGGCCGTGCCCAAGACATGCCCCCCCCATCACCTCGGCCTGCAGGACAGCAATCTCTCCTGCTAGGGGACGAGCGTGACGCCACGCGAACACTCGTGCGCACCCACGCTTACACTATGTACGAGGCCTTAGATCTGTTGAAGGCTCAAACAGCCTTGGAAGGGAGATGTAAATCGCAATTATTTTTCTTGGTAAGGAAAAATAATAAGGTGACAATGACACAGAGATATCAGCAGCCTTTGACCAGAAAAACACATTCGGGGGGAATTCACCAACATGAATACTTAATGCCTGCGTGTTACAAATGCAGAAATCCTATTTCCCCTCAAACAGATTACAATTGAGGTGTCCAATATGTCTCCTATTGGTAACGTAGGAAAGGGGGAAGACTGCACATGTACCTGGGCTGGCAGCATTCTAGAATGCAGTGAATTTTGGGAATAAATGCGCCGGTGTGAACTCAAAGTAGTCAAAAGCCTCCAAAATGTTTCTTTTTTGTGGAGTCTATATAGGTGGGTTGTTGTTCCTCGGGCCGCTACAAACTGATCTTTACCATGCATTTTACAGGGATTTTTAATAATAAATAATAATAACTATTTCATATAGCGCTTTTCTTCCCATGGCACTTAAAGTGCTTCACAATTACAGTTTAGTGCACGGTACATAGCACATAGGATTTTTACAGACACAGTCCCTGTGAGCTTACAATCTATGTATTTGGTGCCTGAAGCAAAGGGAGATAAAGTGACTTACCCAAGGTCACAAGGAGCTGCCACCGGGAATTAAACCAGGGTTCCTTGCTGCAAACTCAGTGTCATTGTTACAGTCAGTGTCTTTACTCATTGAGTCACTCCCTTTAGAGGTTTTGAGCAGATTTTCTCCTATTGCATATTTAAACATCTAAGACTAAAAAAAGGGCACCAAATCTCTTCTAATAATATCAGCGAGGAATCTAATTTCAAGAAAAATATAATGTAGCCGTAAGGGGGAGATTCACCATGCTCCCAATATGCAGCCTCTCCTTGCACTGCAGACAGGGTTTCTACCTGCTTCAGCGTAGTGTAGCTCAGTCAGTTTTGCCTTTGTCTCAGGGCTTCTCCAGTGGATCCAGGCCTAGGCTGTAGTGAGGAGTAGAATAAGTAGAAAAGGGCGCCAGGAACTTTTAAAGCAGGATGCTTGTTTGTATTGTCGCGAGCAGATACAGCATAACAGGACAGGCTTTCAGTATCTATCTCATGCACTAGTTCCCCCTTTGTCTGCAGTTCCTCCCAGGACCCAACTTAACCTTAACAATTAGACTGTAAGCTCCTCGGAGCAGGGACTCCTCTTCCTTAATGTTACTTTTATGTCTGAAGCACTTATTCCCATGATCTGTTATTTATATTATCTGTTATTTATTTGATTACCACGTGTATTACTACTGTGAAGCGCTATGTACATTAATGGCGCTATATAAATAAAGACATAAAATACAACCGTGGATAGGCAGGGCCGTCTTAACGTATGGGCATGCTGGGCAGTTGCCCGGGGGCGCCACAGCATAAGGGGGCTCCACGCGCCCGGCCCATGCGTGCCCACCAATGCTCTCCCCCCGCCCGGCACCCCGGCTCACTCTTGGGGTTGCCAGGTGTCCGGTATTTGGTTCCCCTGTCCGGTAAAATATGAGAGATAATACCGGACATGGGATAGAGCAGGACTGCTGCTGCTAGGGGGCTTGGCAGCTTCTGATTGGTTGCTGCAGTGTAATTCAGCCAATCAGGAGGTGGCAGGAGCCTGGGGGTGGGGCCAAAGAGCGGAGGAAAAGCATGAAGCAGAGATGTGAAGCTGTGTGTATAAGTGTCCTGCCTGTGTTTGCTTGTCTATCTGTGTCCTGTCTATCTGTATATGTGTGTCTCAGTGTGTGTGTGCGTGTGTGTGTGAGTGTATGTGTGTGTGTGTCTCAGTGTGTCTGTCTTTCTGTCTGTGTCCTGTCTGTATATGTGTGTGCCTCAGTGTGGGTGTTTTAGTGAGTGAGTGAGTGTATGTGTCTGTCTCAGTGTGTGTGTGTGTGTGTCTGTCTCAGTGTGTGTGTGTCTGTCTCAGTGTCTGTCTCAGTGTGTGTGTGTGTGTGTGTGTGTGTGTGTGTCTGTCTGTCTCAGTGTGTGTGTGTGTGTGTCTGTCTCAGTGTGTGTGTGTCTGTCTCAGTGTCTGTCTCAGTGTGTGTGTGTGTGTGTGTGTGTGTGTGTGTGTGTGTGTGTGTGTGTGTGTGTGTGTGTGTGTGTGTGTGTGTGTGTGTGTGTGTGTGTGTGTGTGTGTGTGTGTGTGTGTGTGTGTGTGTGTGTGTGTGTGTGTTGACAGACAGTACATACAGTACTGGCAACTTTATTTAATTGCTCACTCACCCTTACTTTTCTTTTACTATACTAACAGTCTTCCCATTTTCAAGATCTATTAAAAATAACCACCATTGTAAATTCTCAGAAAGGCTCCATAACTCAGCTCTCATCACAGCAGCATTGCAATCTCTGCAGCACTCTTACTTACTGATTATCCCCAAGAAGGCAGATCAGGTTACTTATTCAATGCAATACAGGGAAAAGGGAGACCAAAAAGCGCACCAGCACAAACGGAGCAGGAAGAAACCAGAACAAAAAAATGATTAAAAGGGCACTTTAATGTGGCAAAAGACCCATCCAATGCATTTCGAACGTCGCAGCGTTCTTTTTCAAGGATAAAACACAATGTGATAACATCCATTATATACCCTCTTACCTGTGGTCTGGCTTATTATCATTTTGAGATATACCTGCATTTGAGCGCTTCAGCTATTTTCCACATTACTTATTCAATGGCATGATTTAATATGCCATTTAAAGCTGGATTTGGAAGTCTAAATTGAAAGCTACTGTACTTATTATGACAGGGAGGAGGGAGGGGTGAGAGGATGAAGGGAGGGGGTGAGAGGACAAGGGGGGGTGAAAGGACAAGGGGCGGTGGGAGGGTGAAAGGACAAGGGGGGGTGGGAGGGTGAAAGGACAAGGGGGGGTGGGAGGGTGAAAGGACAAGGGGGGGTGGGAGGGTGAAAGGACAAGGGGGAGAGAGAGGGGATGAGGAGGGGGTGCAACAATCTTGGAATGTGTGGGAGGAGCAGTAAGATCAGTATTGCTCTCCATGTACAGTATGACTGCAGGTCAGTTATTTATAAATGATCTGGCCATTATGTAATTTGTTCTAAATTTCACTCCAAGCATGCACCAATTTGCACTATTTCATATTATATTTCCTAAAACAATCCTCGGAAGGGTGCTACTTCCCAAGACTGTTCCCCAGATTTTTTACGAAATAGAATATAAATTGGTGCAAATTGGTGAATACTTGGAGTGAAATTTAGAACAAATGACATAACAGTCAGGTCATTTATAAATAACATTCTTCCCCACCAACGATTCGAGTGCGTCGCACCTTTCACCATTGTGTCCAGTATTTTTGGACAAGCCACCTGGCAACCCTACTCGCTCTCCCCCCGCCCGGCACCATAGCTCAGCTTGCTCTCCCCCAGCCCGGCTCCACTCGCTCTCCCCCCGCCCGGCACCCCGGCTCCGCTCGCTTTCCGCCCGCCCAGCACCCTGGCTCGCGTCACAACCGCTTGCAGCCTAGCAGTGCAGCACTTCCGGTGCTTGCTGCTCCTAGTGAGCGCGTGGGAGGCTAGGAGCGACAGTGTAGGCAGGGCCCCGTGCACTGCTTTGCCATGGGCCCCTAATGTTGTTAAGATGGCCATGTGGATAAGGAGTGGAGTAGGCTCAGCCCAAGGTCCCTACTTAAACCTGCTATAGCCCTGCTCCCGGCAGCATAGGAACCTCCATGCCTGCACCAGGCACCTTGAACAGGATCTCCACAGAACTCACTCTCTAGGGTGGATCCCCATGTCTTATACCCAGGGGGTGTAAACCTTCCCCCCCTGTCTCTGGGCAAAACTGGATGTTGCAAAGACATCACCCCACCAGTCATATGACCTACTAGAACTTTCCTAGCTCTGAGTCATGCCTCATGTGCATGGGAGCTGCAACGTTGTAGCCTAGCTCTGGGACTGCTCAGATGCAGGACCATATGTAATGGGTTTAACCCCTACACTGACAGAATGCTGCCCTAGCCTGCATGCTAAGAGGGCCTGATTTTAGCAGGGGGCTACATGTATATTCACTGCAAACTTGACATGTTTCTGGCACTGCAGCTTTAAAATCACAAAATGTATTTGCCAGTGATATGTACAGCAGCCCTCCAATATAACCACTCAAAATATAATTGAGCATACATTATTGCAGACAAGAATTATGCATCAAATAATTATATTAGCAAAAGCAGACTATGGGAAAATAAAGTGTTGAGGTGAGATGAGGAAAGTAAGTCAGAAAGACAGCGCAGTGCCTATTCTTTGTCAGAGAATAATTAGTTTATCATACCAGAGGCATAGCATGCATATGAAAAGTGAATCAGATATGAATTATTCAGGTCCACGGATGTGTTAGTCATTAAGATATTTACACCGCGACTGAAGCACTTACACGCTGAGCTGATTTATTGGATATCTAATTGCTTGCGAAACACTAATCTTTTAACTAACAGCTTCACTGCTACGGCAACCAACCAAGCTGCAGAACTGGTACTGCTGCACAAATTTTTCCAACACAGGAAAAGTTCACAGAGGACCTTCCCGTCAGTGACAGAACGATGGATGGCAAGTGTCAGGGGACGCAAATTACTTTCTGCATATTATAGCAGCAACTTCAATAATGAAGTCACAACATAACCTGATAGTTCATCCTGCGCTAAACTCTTTCTTACTTTTTTTTGTTTTTTTATAAATAATTTGTTTTACAGACTTTCATCCAGTTTATTATTTCTTTGGCAACAGCTGTAACCATGGCAACCTCCACAGCAGCCATTTTAACCTCCCAAAAGCAACTTGTAAGCAACCCATTTCTCCAGAATCAACAACATCGTAATGGTAAAAGGAAAGGGCACAATTGTGAAAACAAGACGGAATTACAATGATATTGATATATATTAAGTTTGGAAAACTTGTGGTGCTGAGCCAGAGGTTCGAGAAGATGCGGATGAGAGGGTCTTTACAAGCTTTACCCAATTATTTTTTGGTGGTGAGACTGTTTGCCAGTCATCAAAATGTTTACATTGGCACAATAATTACATAGTAAACAAAAATGGGCTAGTACTGTATTGTATAGCTCAAACAAATACACATAAGGCCTGGGACCCGCTGCGCTCGTTGGCGCGGGCGGCAATGTAGCGAGTTCCCCACCAACAGGGGAATCCTCGCGAGCCGGTCCCGGTCCCCACTGGCTGCACAGCTGACTACACGCTGTGGCGCGTCAGCCGCTGGAGACACCAGAGAATGGTGTTTCCTAGCGTTGACGCGTGACGTGTGTGGCTGTGAGCTAATGGGGAGGGGAGGCTTCGGGAGGAGGAGAGGCTTCGGGGAGCGGGGAGGAGTGTGGAGTGAAAGCAGGTGAGTGCCTGTCTGTGTGTGTGTCTGAGTGCGTGCGTGCCTGTCTGTGTGTGTGTGTATGTGTGTGTGTATGTGTGTGCCCGAGTGCGTGAGTGCCTGCCTCTGTCTGTGTGTGTGTGTGTGTGTGTGTGTGTGTGTGTGTGTGTGTGTATGAGTGCGTGAGTGCCTGCCTGTGTGTGCGCGCGCGTGTGTGTATGAGTGCGTGAGTGCCTGCCTGTGTGCGCGTGTGTGTGTGCGTGTGTGTGTATGAATGAGTGCCTGCGTGTGTGTGTTTAAACTTACTTTCCAGCTCCAGCCCGAGTCCGTGGAGGGAGGGGGGGGGGGAGAGTAGCGGGTCCCTCCGCTCAAGCCACGCCCCCCCTCCCTGTCAAACCGCCCACCACCCGCCCACCTCCCGCTCCGGCTCCCGCTCCCTACAGACCGCATGTCGCGGTCTGTGTATCTCAGCGCACCGCCTGTCAGCAGTGCGGGTGCGCTGACTCTGGGAGCGGGGCCTTAGCCTAAGTAGCGAGCATGCTTGAATCCAGTGTTCCGGACAAGAAGCTATACATATTACTTCTGCAAGAGATACAAATATGTAGACGGTTGCTTTGTGGGTGAATATTTCTAAGGAAAAAGAAATACTTGTATGACCTGTGATGTTGATCTGCCTCATTTCCAGTTTCACAACGATGGTGAGGTCCGGCTCAGGCTGCCAGCAGATTTTTCAATGCTAAAATTCAGGTGTACCGTATGCTGCTGAAGTATGACTAAGCAATACCCCACATAAATGTTTCTGACATTATTAAAGGTCTTCTATAACCCAGGCTGTGCTGAAAGAGCTGTGTAAGGTTAAGCTTACACTACCTGCGCGCCCGCGAGCATAGCCTCCCGCACTCGCATAGCCTCCCGCACTCGCATAGCCTCCCGCACTCCTGCAGCCCCAGCGATTTGTAAATTTGGCTGCAGGAGATTGGGGAGGTGTTCTGGAGGCGTGGAGGATACATCACAAAGTTGGTTCACCCTCATTGGCTAAACCGCTCACGTGACGCGGATGTCACGCAGCAGCGTTTGAAAATACAATTTTTTTTGTCTCTTCAAATCGCAGTCACAAGCCACAGATACCTGCTACACTTTCTTATATTGGAGACTAAGCTTTAAGTAATAAGGTACTTTGGAAATCTGCTCCAACACCGAGACACTAAGAAGACAGAGGAACTATCATTTATTCTATATTTTTCCCCATTTGTCACAAAGCTATTTGTTTTTAATATTCCATTCACATAGTTTGTTTTCTAGATACATTGAGACATTTTAATGTCTAGTTCCATCTCGTATCACAGTGAACCAGTATTTACATATTTTATATCCTGGTGTGTAATAGGTTCCATTACTTTAGGGATCTGGTTATGTTTTTGTGCCAAGTGCATTTCTCTACATAGATATCTAGGTCTTTGTGTTAAGCGCAGCATTTACTATACATTATTTACCCATTGGTTTTTCCGCACTTGATATTAATTTTATATATATATATATATATATATATATATATATCTATCTATCTATCTATATATATATATATATATATATATATAACATAAAACAAGCAGTCAGCACTCTGATGTAAGGCAAAAGGCAGTTGCTAGTCCCATAGGAATCCACATAACATATGAACCAGCCCAAAGACCAGTAAAGAGACAGCAACCAGCAACGGGTAATCCAAAATAATCTGTAACATAAATTTATGCAACTGTTCGGGACACTTAGCAGTGGCCTAAACAGAGATCGAAATTTTATGAGTCATTACTGACACAAGTGAACTCTATTCCTATGAGCGCTATAGGCCATGTCTGTACATACTGTGCTATATGTATGCACACACAGCTGTCTCTCACACATACTTATACTCCTTGTTATTCCATCCCTATACACCAATAGGGACCACAAAGTATCCACACACACTTTTAGTTGTGCTACTAACTCTCACATTTCCACACCCACCCACACCATTTATATTCACTCCCACTCCACACACACCTTTTGTAAAGCACTGTATATACTGTGGGCTCTCCATTCATGTTAATTCACACTGATACACATACACACTCTTTCATCACTTGCTTTCAGTAACCTTTTGACACCTCCAGCCATAAAACACATCCACACCGGGGGAAGGACCAGCACAGATAACATTCCAATAGACACTGTTTATAGTATAGCTTTTGCTTGCTTCATTCATTGTAACATCGCTGAAAGAAGCGATCAGTGTATCTCGAAAGCTCGCACAAATAAAAGCATTTCGTTAGCCACAGAACAGTATCATCTATTTATTTTTTGATTATTGAAGCTCGGCTAACACGGTACTGATACCACTACATGGAGATATATATATATATATATATATATATATATATATATATAAAAATATAATCACCACATTTATTAAGGTTATGGTGGGTCAAAAAGTGACAAACCCTCCACAGTAAAGCATAAAGCAACTGTAAATATTCCTGTATATTCATTTGCATGTCTTAGACAGGTCTGCAACCCTGTCTTTTACCATTATCACCCAGCACACAGCACTTCCACTGCAGCAAGGGATTCTGGGAAATGACATGCAAATGAGCACACAGTGCCACCTTTTATCTCATGCTCACATTACATGAGCAACCCTTAGCCAATGCATGCTGCTTTAAACACAGCTTTTAAGCAAGGGCTTGGGAGATGCAAAGTATTGTATTGTATTGTATGTCTTTATTTATATAGCGCCATTAATGTACATAGCGCTTCACAGTAGTAATACATGTGGTAATCGAATAAATAACAGATAATATAAATAACAGATCATGGGAATAAGTGCTTTAGACATAAACATAACATTAAGGAAGAGGAGTCCCTGCCACGAGGAGCTTACAGTCTAATTGGTAGGTAGGGCGAACGTACAGAGACAGTAGGAGGGAGTTCTGGTAAGTGCGTCTGCAGGGGGCCAAGCTTTATGTATCATGTGTTCAGAATATCCACAGTGCTATTCATATGCTTCTTTAAGCAAGTGTGCCTTAAGGTGGGTCTTAAAGGTGGATAGAGAGGGTGCTAGTCGGGTATTGAGGGGAAGGGCATTCCAGAGGTGTGGGGCAGTCAGTGAAAAAGGTTTAAGGCGGGAGAGGGCTTTAGATAAAAAGGGGGTAGAAAGAAGACATCCTTAAGCTGAACGCAAGAGTCGGGATGGTGCATAGCGAGAAATTAGGGCTGAGATGTAAGGAGGGGCAGAAGAGTGTAAAGCTTTAAAAGTGAGGAGAAGAATGGAGTGTGAGATGCGGGATTTGATCGGAAGCCAGGAGAGGGATTTCAGGAGGGGAGATGCTGAGACAGATCTAGGAAAGAGTAGAGTGATTCTGGCAGCAGCATTTAGGATAGATTGTAGGGGAGACAGGTGAGAGGCAGGAAGGCCGGACAGGAGGAGGTTACAGTAATCAAGACGGGAGAGAATGAGGGCCTGAGTCAAGAGTTTTAGCAGTCGAGCAACAGAGGAAAGGGCGTATCTTTGTTATATTGCGGAAGAAAAAGCGACAAGTTTTAGAAATGTTTTGAATGTGAGGGGCGAATGTGAGAAAGGAGTCGAGTGTGACCCCTAGGCAGCGTGCTTGGGCTACTGGGTGAATGATCGTAGTTCCAACAGTAATGTGGAAGGAGGTAGTAGGGCCAGGTTTGGGAGGAAGTATGAGGAGCTCTGTTTTAGCCATGTTGAGTTTAAGGCGACGGAGGGCCATCCAGGATGATATAGCAGAGAGACATTCAGAAATTTTGGTCTGTATAGCAGGTGTAAGGTCGGGTGTTGAAAAGTATATTTGTGTGTCGTCAGCATAGAGGTGATAATTAAACCCAAAAGATGTTATTAGGTCACCTAGAGAGAGTGTGTACAGAGAAAAGAGAAGAGGTCCCAGGACAGAGCCCTGGGGTACCCCAACAGAGAGATCAACAGAGGAGGAGGAGGTGTTAGCAGAAGAGACACTGAAAGTACGATGGGAGAGGTAGAATGAGATTCAGGATAGAGCTTTGTTCCGAATACCAAGTGTGGAGAATGTGAAGGAGAAGAGGGTGATCCACAGTATCAAATGCTGCAGAGAGGTCGAGTAATATGAGTAGCGTGTAATGACCTCTGTCTTTGGCAGCATGGAGGTCGTCAGTTATTTTAGTGAGGGCTGTTTCCGTGGAGTGAGCAGTGCGGAAGCCAGATTGTAGAGGGTCTAGGAGAGAATAGGTGTTGAGAAAATGGAGCAGGCGAGAGAATACAAGACGTTCAAGGAGTTTAGAGGCAAAAGGCAGGAGGGAGACAGGTCGATAGTTAGAAAGACAGGTAGGGTCAAGCTTGCTGTTTTTCAGTAATGGTATGACTGTTGCATGTTTGAAGGAGGATGGAAAGGTTCCAGAGCAGAGGGAGGAGTTAAAAATGTGTGTGAGCGTAGGGATTATAGTAGGAGCAAGAGGTTTTAGGAGATGGGAGGGAATGGGGTCAAGAGGGCAAGTGGTAGAGGGAGAAGAGGCAATCAACAGCGACACATCCTCCTCTGAGACAGTGGAAAAAGAGTCAAGGAAGGCAGGAGGAGAGTTAGGAAGAGGTGTAGGATGGGAAGAAGAAATAGAGGGGATGTTCTGATGTATGGATTCCACCTTTTCCTTAAAATAGTCAGCAAAGTCCTGAGCGGAGATGGAGGAAGGAGAGGCAGCTGAGGGTGGTTTGAGTAGAGTATCAAAGACAGAGAACAGTCGGCGTGGGTTAGACTTGTGCATGTTGATTAGTGCAGAAAAGTAGGCTTGTTTAGCTTGCGAGAGGGCAGAGTTGAAACAGGATAGCATAAATTTGTAGTGAAGGAAGTCTGCGAGAGTGTGAGACTTCCTCAAGAGGCGTTCAGAGGAACGAGTGGAGGAACGCAGCATGCGCGTGTGGGAATTTAGCCAGGGTCTAGGGTTAGAAGGGCGAGAGCGGCAGAGAGAAAGTGGGGCATGTAGATCAAGAGAGGAGGACAAGACAGAGTTGTAGTTCCTGACCAGGTTGTCGGGGTCTGTAGCAGAGCTGAGAGAGGAGAGGGAGGAGCGTAAAGTGGACTCAAAGTCAGGTAAGTGAATAGAGCGCAGGTTTCTGCAGAACCGGGGGTTAGATGGAGGTGGAGAAGGGGAGAAGCGAGATAGAGAGAATGAGATGAGATGATGGTCAGAGAGAGGAAAAGGGGAAATGGAGAAATCGGAGAGAGAGAAGTTCTTAGTGAAAACCAGGTCTAAGTAGTGGCCATCCTTGTGGGTGCTGGCTGCAGTCCACTGTTGAAGGCCAAAAGAAGAGTAAAGACATGCAAATGAATATACAGGAATATTTACAGTTGCTTTATGCTTTACTGTGGAGGGTTTTGGTCACTTTTTTTACCCACCATAACCTTAATAAATGTGGTGATTACCTACTCTTTCATCTCATCTGAGCAAATGTCAGCAGCCAACCTCATACTGATGATACCCATCAAGGTTGAAACATGTCTGTGAGTGGGTTTACTGACTTTGCATCTCCCAAGCCCTTGCTTAAAAGCTGTGTTTAAAGCAGCATGCATTGGCTAAGGGTTGCTCATGTAATGTGAGCATGAGATAAAAGGTGGCACTGTGTGCTCATTTGCATGTCATTTCCCAGAATCCCTTGCTGCAGTGGAAGTGCTGTGTGCTGGGTGATAATGGTAAAAGACAGGGTTGAAGACCTGTCTAAGACATGCAAATGAATATACAGGAATATGTACAGTTGCTATATATATATATATATACTTAGTTAAGTTATGTTGGGTAAAAAGTGACAAAAACCCTCCACCTGAAAGCATATAGGAAATGGAAATATTATTGTTTGTTCATTTGCTTGTCTTAGACAGGTCTGCAACCCTGCCTTTCACCGTTATCACCCAGCACACGGCACTTCCACTGCAGTAAGGGATTCTGGGAAATGACATGCAAATGAGTACACAGTGCCACCTTTTGCTTCAAAACCATTCAACATGGTTCCCTATAGGCTTAAGCTTGCTGCATGGTCACAGCTTTGAGCACAGTCAGGGTTAAGATGCATAGCCAGTAATCCCACCCACAGACAGCCGTTTCGACCTTAATGGGTCTCCTCATGACTCAACTATCAGAAAAAGACTTAACAAGGTTTTCATGATAGGATAGTCAGGAGGAAACCACTGCTCTCTAAGAAGAACATTGCTGCCTGTCTGAAGTTAACCAAAGAGCACATAGATGATCAACAAGACTTCTTGAACAATATTCCATGGACAAAAAGGTGTGAGTCAAAGGTAGAATTTTTTGACCTCAATGAGAAACATTGTTTGGCGAAAACCAAACACTGCGTTCGCACAGAAGAACCTTATCCCAACCATCAAGCATGGTGGTGGGAGTGTGATGGTCTGGGGCTGCTTTGCTGCCCCAGGACCTAGACGGCTTGCCATCATTGACACAACCATGAATTCTGCATTGTATCAGAAGATGCTAGAGGAGAATGTCAGACCATTCGCCCGTGAGCTGAACCGGACGTGGGTCATGCAGCAAGACAATGATCCTAAACATACAAGCAGATCTACAAAAGAATGGCTGCAAAAGAAGAAATTCTGTGTTTTAGAATGGCCTAGTCAAAGTCCGGACCTAAACCCCATTAAAATGTTGTGGCAGGACTTGAAGTGAGATGTCCATGCAAGAATCCCTTAAATGTCACCGCGTTGAAGCAGTTCTGTAAGGAAGAATGGGACAAAATTCCTTAAAACCGATGTGAGACTGACCAGCAGTTACAGGAAATGCTTAGTTGAAGTCATTGCTGCTCAAGGGCGTGCCAACAGGTATTGAATCTAACAGTTCACATACTTTTTCACATATGGATATTGAATGTTAAATCATTTGTGGATAAATAAATGTTGAAAAAGTATCATGTCATTTATTTGATCAGGTTATCTTTACCTATTATTAGTACTTAGATTAAGAACTAATAACATTTTAGGTTTGAAAAACACAACCTTTTTCTCGCCACTGTGTGTGTGCACAGTATGTATGTATATATGTATATATAGTCACGCACACATAAATAATCTCGATTGGCCTAGTGGAAAACACGTCTTGCCATTACTGACATTTCCAAATTGCAAGCTTCTACGGTGCTAGTTTATATAGCATCTGACAAAAGAGATGATTTATTCCAGTATATTCATCAAAGCATGAGAAAGGCTAATAGGGTCTGTGATTTATAGTGTCAGTAAAATAACAGACAATAATATTGCAATTTCTCAACTACACTTCAGGGGGACAAGCAGAACGTGCACCACAAAATAAGGCATGTTTGAAACAAATCAATGAATGGGATGCTCAGTACTTGGATTTATTCTCAAAGGTCCAGTGAGATAGATAAAGCTGATTTATGAACTGAAAATGGCAAACTTGAGTCAGTTTCTCTCTTTTCTTCAGGGGACAAAGAAACCCATCATTTTATGTTAATTGAGGTTACAGAGACAGCCCCCTCGCAAACTAAAACCAGTTCAAAAACTGTTTCAAGAAGAAGATCAATTGCTGCCCTGGGGATAAATATGGTCAAGTGCTATTTCCACAACGTATCTATATTCTAAGGAAGAAGGATGACCGAGACCCGTAAGGTGAAACAAGAATGGTTTTGTCCTCAACTCTTTTCCCCGGGACATATTAGACCAGGTCATGGTTTAAAGACAGCCAGCTAATCACACATCCGCACAGAAAGGAAGTACAGACATTTTCTTTGTAATTCATTGATTATACCTCAAATCTGGGCAGCCGGGGTTTACTGTCGACAAACACTGGTCTGTAGTATGGCAGTTGTGTCTTACTTGTACACTATGCCGGAGTGTAGCTAATGGAAATCAGTTGAACTTAACAAGCTTATTTTCAATAATCATAATGCCACACTTGCCACAGTTTGATTATGGAGAAGACTATACTTAACCAGCAATTCTAACAGCAGTTTTGCTATATTTGCAGCCTGTTATACTGTATATACTGTAACGAGTTTCCCCCCCCCAATCTCACATTGGCCCGGGTACTTTAATAACCAACCCCCATTACGTGTGTTTAGTGGTGCACCTGTAGGCAACAGAACTCCCGAGTCTCCCGCTTGATGGTATTAGGGGATATCCAACAGGATAGGTAGCTGAGGTAGTGGGTGCGAGTTCAACTTACATCATGTGCAGCGCCTCCACCTCATCAGGGTCTATGCTTCCGCAGGGAGATGGTCCTGGTGAGGAACTCCTTCTTGGTGGTGCCATCCACTGTGGAGTAAGTTCACACTCACACAGTGGGGGTATTGTTAACAAGGTCATCTTTATTGTAGACGGTGATGTAGCAGACTGCCCCATGCAGCTGCCGGCTCTAGCCGCACATCTCTCCGTGCTGTCCCTTTGCCAGGTACGCCCTCCCAAATTGAAGTGGGATTCCCTCTTCTCCTAGGGAGATCCTCTCTGCGCCAGGTCCCTGGACACAGAGTGGCTTAGACAGGCTGATTGGTCAACCTGGACCTCTAGTTACGTCACTAGGGTCACAAAGTGTTCCTACAATCCCTTATGCAGGACAATACAACTTCCCAACAGCTTTCCACAGCTGCTGGAACACACTGAAACTAACTGTGTTGTGCCTTATATACTTCAGGAGGCAGGCGCATCCCTGATGTCACTATCCAGAGACTCAGAGCATACAGCCACTCCCCTCCATACATAGGGCACCTCACCATGGTGTGAGGGAAAACCTACATAACTACTGCTGGCATACCCGTTCTTATCAGGACTTACTGCCAACAGAGAGGAAAGTAATATACCATTATTATGCATGGCTATATACTATAACATGTAAACGAGGAAGAGAGAGAAAGAGAGAAAGGTGGGGGAGGGAAAGAGAGGAAGAGGAGGGTAGCGAGACGGGGAGGGTAGCGAGACGGGAGGGGAGAGAGAGGAAGAGGGGGGAAAAGGATGGGAGTGGGGGAGAGAGAAAGGGAGGGAGGAGAGAGGAAGGGGATGAGAAGAAGAGGGGGGGAGAGGAGGGGGGAGAGAGGGAGACGGGGAGGGGAGAGAGGAAGGGAGGGGGAGAGAGGGGAGGGGGGGAGAGAGGAAGGGGGAAGGAAGGGGGAGAGAGAGGAACGGGAGGAGAGGAAGGGGGAGAGAGGAGACATTGGTGACGTCCGCTAAGTCATTTGACGCTGCGGTTCAGAAGGAGATAGAGGGCAACAGGTAAGGAGGCGGCCGCAAGAGCTAGTGACTTCCCATCAGGCCCGAGAGCGCAGCAAAAGTATATGGGGCAGACATTTTTGCTGCCCCAAACTTTTGCCGTCCTAGGCCCAGCCATTAACTGGTCTAATGGGAAATCTGTCACTGAGAAGGGGAGAGACAGAGGAAGGGTGGGGAAGAGACAGAGGGAGGGGGGGAGAGAGATAGAGAGGAAGGGGTGAGAGAGGAGGAAGAGAGGTAGGGGGAGTGAGGAGGAAGAGAGGTGGGAGGAGAGAGTTGTGTAAGGAGAGAGAAGTGCTAAGAGGGAAAATATGAAACTTTAAATATTTAGAGAGGAAGGGGGAGGAGAGAGAGGGAGTGGAGGAGAGAGGAAGGGGGGTGATGGGAAGGAGGGGGTAGAGGGAGAGGAATGGGGAGAGAGGAAGGGGGGATAGAGTAAAGGTGGGGGAGAGAGAGGAAGAGCAGGGTGAGAGTAAGAGCAGGGGGGGAGAAAGGAAGGGGGTGGGCGAGAGAGAGAGGAAGGGGGTGGGCGAGAGAGAGAGGAAGATGGGGAGAGACAGAGGAAGAGGGTGAGAGACAGGAAGGGGGAGAGAAAGAGTAAGGGGGTGGATAGAGAGGAGGAAGAGAGGTGGGGGAGAGCGTTGTGTAGGGAGAGAAGTGCTGCTAGAGTGAAGAGCAGGAGGGGCAAAATATGCTACTTTAAATCATTTAAATCTACTTTGCATATTTAAATGAGCTCACTAGCAGGCATTTCAGCTGTGTTTACAGGTATCTTTCCACATTTCATCATTACCCAGAATCCGTGGCTACGCTTACAGCTAAGCGATAAAGCAGGTAAGACCTGCAAATGCTCTACAGGTGCTATTTTTATTTACTGTACACTCAGGGCCGCAACCAGAAATCGTTGGGCTCAGGCCAAACATACGAAGCAGGGCCCTCCGGTGCATTGGGGGTGGGGATTTGAACAAGGTAATGGACCTGGGAGGAGCAGATATAATGAGGTAGTGTACCTTGGGGGGGAGGGGGGTTGAATAGGATATAAGGAGGCAATGGAGTGGGCGAGGGGGGGAGGGGATATAGTGAGGTAATTGACCGGGGGAGGGGGTGTTAATGGGTATGGGGGAGTAGTATAAGGAGGTCCTTGGGGGGAGGTTATAAGGAGGTCTTGGGGAGGAGGTAAGGGGGTACTGGGCCTGGAGAGGGGGATCTAGGGGACTTCTCAGACTAGGGAGGGGGGTTTAAGGGGCTGGGCCTGGGGAGGGGGTAAAATGGGATAATGGGAGGAGCATAGTGGGCTTACATGGGGCCCTCGGATGGAGGCCCGCAGAATGAGAGTCCGGGGAACCCCCCTTCCATTTGGGCACTGGCCAGCAAAGGGGAAGGCCCGGCAGGGAGGGCCTGGGGAACGAGAAGGCCCTTCTTGCCTGTGCAGGTGCAGGCAATAAACTCTAGCGCCACTGGCAGGGGGGCGGGACAGTAGTCCTGGCTGTTCCACCCTCTGTCGGCAGCCCTGTGTACCCTGTAATGTACGGTGGAGGGTTTTTGTCACTTTTTACCCACCATACTCCTTGAGAAAGGGCGAACTCGCCCGAAACGTGTGGGAGGAGGTATTTTTGTAATGTTCCCTAGTATCTGTTTTATGTAGTCTTAATAAATTATTTTTATTTCACCTGGTGAGTCTGAATCTATCGGAGCAGCGCTGATATCGATCATCCTACCTCTTGTCTACAATTCCGATCGTAGTCGCGCAGGAAGTGTGTCATCCACCCTTCCAGGGGAGCACACAGCCGGGAGCAGCAGAGGGGACGGACCATTGTGAGTTACGTGAACTCTATCCGTGGGCTGCTGCAATTGCAGCCGCTGGCCCCATATGGAAGCGGGTCTGCAAGCGGCTCTTACCCCGCTTCTCTATAAGGCTATTTTCCTGCTCCACACAATTTTTCATCAAGCTGCACAGCTGTGGGAGTCGTCCTAGAGGGGACAGACGGTTTCCTTTGGCATCGGCAGCCCTGTGTACACTGTAATGTACGGTGGAGGGTTTTTGTCATTCTTTTTACTCACCATAAATGTTTTAATGTCTGGTTAAACCCACGTACCAGCTTCACGTTGCATAGCTTCAAACAACCTCGCACTGATGAGACCCAAAAGGTCGAAACAGCTGTCTGTGAGTAAGTTTACTGGGTCTGCACTTCTTAAACCCAGGGTGTGCTGAAAAGCTGTCTAATGCAGCAGGCATAAGCTTATAGTGGGTCAATGTTAAAATGGATGAGAAGTAAAGAGTGACCTACTGTGCTCATTTGCATGTCATTACCCAGAATCCCTGGCTGCAGTGGAAGCACTGTTTACTAAGCTTTAATGGGATGGGTTGAGGTACCTCGCACCAAACACCGTTATACTAAAGGGGTCGTATGGAGGTTGTGTGCTACCAGGGAGATAGACAGAATGTTAGAGAATAGCGGTTTGTAACTAGAGAGTACTTGCCACTAGTAGAAATCCCTATTATTGGTGCACAACAGACCATAAATTATATAGGTCCAATGATGCTCACATTGAGTCTGTTAACATTTTACACTTTATTAAGACCAAATGTCTACACAATATTTCATACTCGATTAAAGTTAAAAATGGTTTCCTTGCTTTAGGTATTTATTGTATACACTAGTGCTCAAAGTCACCACCCACCACCCTCTTACCCCTCAATTAAAGATTTATTAGTGTCAATAACTAGAGCTGCTGAGACTTTGAGCACTAGTGTATACAATACCCAATACCAAGCAAGGAAACCATTTTTAACTTTATTCTCTGATAAGCTTTAATGGGGAAAGACAGGGTTGCAGAACTGTTAGAGACATGCACGTGGTATTTTTATTTACTGTACGCATTTTGTATAGAAGAGTGTTGTGGTATGCAATTCAATGGGTATTCTCTCTCACACTGTGTCTGTCACAACCTAAATTCTTCTATGGTCAAAGACGAAGTTTAAACAAAATTGTCGACTGTCCCTCCTTATTTGCCAATATCGACCAAACATTTTTTTTTTAAATAAAATGTTTACACTTTTTTTAAAAGTTCGAGCGAAACATCGGTGAAGCTAAATCGGCAAGTTTGCATATCTCTAACCTACAGTATACCCCACGGCATACAGAATGTGGTGTCATTTTTATATCAGCAATACCACACGCCTCCATATAGCAAGGGTTAACAGAGGGATAATCCTGTCTCTGTACTTGTGCCTTTTGTTCTTAATATTTAAATGTTATTTTTGCATGGTGGCGGGGAGGTGATGGGAGGAGGAAGTATAGGAAATATACCAGAGTCCTCCCACAACTTAATAGTAGGCGGAAATTATGAGCATGCACGTTAAAAGCAGGAAAATGGTGATTCAACAAACTTCGTTCTTCCTGCCAATATTTACAGTTTTGTTGAGGAAGGACTTTGCCATCCTTGGTTTCCACACTGCTTTCCCCTGCTCACACCAGCACATTATACCACAGCACCATTCTTATGGAGTAGTCCCCAGCACAACGCACAGCACTAAGTTACTTTCTTCTCTGTGAGAATCTTCCTTGAAACCTCAAAATGGTCAGCTCATTACCATACAAGGTGCTGCAATACCGCAACTGTATACATATACACTTTACCCTGCTGTCCTAGGACTTAGAATGAAGAAGGAAGTTCTCAGATAAACATACCACTTGTGTCATATAAAAACGGACGTTATGTTATTTTACATGATTCGCCTCCATTTGCACACTTCAATGCCAGAGGCCCCTATGGAGCCATGCATTACAGATGCTTAATAAAGAATGACTAGTAAGCACCACTTCATTTATTTTCTATATCCAATCCAGACCTGGTATAATTAATTAATATATTTTTATGTAACTAATCTGCTATATTAAGATGTACAGGTCCTAAGTATTTATTGATGCATTTAATGGTTTTGGCTCGTTGGTCATTCATCATCACTCTTTCAGTGAGGTGCTTCATTGCATAGCCCCTTAATGTACTCATCCTCAAGTTTCTCAGCATATACAACCACAGAAAATGTTACATGTCATGAATCCAGCCAAGAAGCAGTAATACTTGAAATGTGAATGTAATATGGAAAAGCATAATTACATTTGTTGGGTCCAAAAAAATCCCATATCTATGTAAAACAATAAATTAAAATGCTTTTTCTTTTTCACCGTGTAGGTCTTACTCTAAAAACGGTTATCATGATTTTTAGCCAGTTCATTTGACATAAAGTACAAAAAAGTTAGATGTAACTTGTGTGAGAATGACTGAGGTTATTCAGAATTAGCAGGATGAGTGGTTCAGAAATTCGAAACTTGTAAAAAATGCAGCTGTATCTATATTGTCGCCTCAGATCTACATAAGATCTCAAGTGACCTGAAAACTGAATAAATAACTCCACTCGGTTTGAGTTTACAGAGACTGAATAAATGTGAAAGCTAAGCCAAACTGCATCTTTCATTCCTCCCTGAGTTTGCACATCCAGTAATACTCATTTTCACAAATCTTTAGACTACCTATGGCTTGAAATACTGCATACCGTTGAGGTTTATATATTTCATATGAAACAAAAATTGACCACGGAAAAGTAGCTCTTTATGCTTACTGCTACATAATGTTCTTCTAAAGAAAACCTTCCATACTAAACAGGATTATCATGACTGTGTTGTCGACAGACATGACTTTCTAAAGGGGCCTGTGCCGGATAGTTTGTATATGTGCCAGTCTCTAATAAATACCTATATACTGTGCATTCTTTGCACTATATAAAAAGTAAGCTGCAATCATACAAAATCACACAGACCACCGGTCCTTTATTTCTGACAAAGCTCTCAGATCTGTCCCATGCTTCTAATAAAAATCGTCAATTCTCTGTCTCGGAAAATAATATGTTGTTTGACTATCCTCTACCTCTGTGTGATAAAGTATCCTTAACGAAGGTCCATCAGGTCAAATAATAAAGGACTCAACAGTATATCCCTGTGATCTCATAAGCGATTCACCAACATATCATTAAGACAACTAAGAAACATCCCAGTGTTATCATTGGCTGGATCACAAGTGACTCCTCTTCTGGAAAAAACCTGTGGAAGATACGGTTAGAGATTGCATTTACACCTACCGAGGCATCGTAGACCCCTAAAAACCCCTACGTACACATTCAAAAAAGCCTCATGCATATTTGTATGCAAAGTTCTACCCACTGTGGGAGAGAGAGAGGATCTCATGCATGCGCAACCCCATCAGATGTGGAGCCTCAGCCACTTTCTTACTCTTCGAAATCGCGCCACTATCTTGCATTATGCTTAACGTGCATGTCCTTTATGCCCCATAGGAGTAGCTTTATCAGAGGCAGAGCTGTCAATCCCTGCTCTGCTCTCTGAAGTGCGCCCCACAATGCTTTGCAAGACAATATTAAAGGCATTGTGGGGCACACCTTTGGACAGAAGAACAGTGATTGACACTTTCTCCTCCAAAGTCACACAAGACTCTCCCGTCTATTGCAGGGGTGTTCAACCTTTTTTTTTGGATAAGGAACCCTATAATTATATTGTGTCATTCTGTAGAACCTTAACCCTCTAATAGCACGTCTGACATCAGATGCATTGTCAGGAACCCCAACCCTCTCTAATAGTGCGTCTGACATCAGATGCATTGTAAATTCTTCTATATTTGGTAAACTATTCAAATCAGCAAAGAGGACTGAAGGATCGCGGAACACTGCAAGCAATCGGAAAAAGAGAGCACAGGAACCGGACTGCTGAAAAAATGTGAATGGATTTACTCAATCATCGATATGTTATAAACAAGGACCATAACATGTCCGCAAGTGGACCTCCCACGCATTTCACACCACTAGAGTGCTTTCTCAACGAGACACCAGAGACCCAAGAACTAATACAGGAGGTAAGCATTATTTACTTGCACTTCGTATAGAGTATGTCCTGTGTAGGTGCCTTATTTTGAAGACGCGTACACGACTTAAGTCTCTTCTATGCAAATTGACGATTGTTTTGGCTTTATACATTGACCTCCACGGAGTCCGACTCTACTCTCTCAGTAGTACAGGACAGCATTTATCATTTGACACTTTCAAATGACCAGGAAATTGCAGGGAAGCCTTTAGGAATGCTCAGGGAACTCAAGGCTTCATAGGACGGTCTCGGATATTTGTTCTCAGCTGTTTTGCCACAACCAAATCACCGACAGTGCTTGGCCGTGACTCCCCTCACCGCCGGGACACTCCGCCGCTAGGGTAAGTGACTAACCTTAACCCCTTACCCATAAACCCCTAATACTAACATTACCCCCTACCCTAAAAACAAAACCACTTACCATAAACTCTTTACCCTATCCGCTAAAATCCCTGCAGCTAACCTCCAATCCTAACCACTAAAACCCCTAACGTTAACCCCATACTCTAACCACCAACACATGATACATTAAGCTTGGCCCCCTGCAGACGCCCTTACTAGAATTCCCTCCTACTGCCTCTGTACGTTCTCCCTACCTACCAATTAGATTGTAAGCTCCTCGGAGCAGGGACTCCTCTTCCTTAATGTTACTTTTATGTCTGAAGCACTTATTCCCATGACCTGTTATTTATATTATTTGTTATTTATATGATTACAACATGTGAAGCGCTATGTATATTTATGGCGCTATATAAATAAATGCATACAATACTAAAACTACTAATTAATCCCCTACCATAAAACGAACAAACTACCCTGAAACTTACCTTTCGAAGTGGCCAGCGGCGGAGGGTCCCCCTGCGGCTAAACGACAGCGGGGAATTGGTTGCGGAGGGAAGTCGGTGAACAAATGTCCCATTCCGTTCCGAGGGACTTCGGTTGAAAAACACTGATGTATTGTGTTAGTGTGTCCATATTCATAACAACAAATGCACCTTTAAATTGTTCATCTACTTAGTATAAGGAATGGATTTTAGCGTATGCATTGTTAATGATAACTAAATGATCCATTTGGCGCTTTTTATACACCAAAGTGTGTAGAACTCGTCTAAAAAGACAACCACTAATCAGAAAAAAATAGACATAACCGTTTGTCTAGGGCTTTCTTTTTAAGATCAATTTAAGTGCATAGGTGGAATTCAAAGAGTTACTGTACCAAGCCACAGCAGAGAGCATTAGGAAAGTGCTAGAGGGCCGGACTATTACCATAATTGTATTCCATCTCCAAGCATTCTTACTCTATTGCTTACTGAAGTGAAACTGAGGGGTACCTGACACTTCTGTCTCACTAGCATAATTATGCCTTGTCAGTTGCTGCCAGTTCTCATTGTACTTGCTGCATTACAGACAAACGTACTGCAGTTTAAACCCAACATCTTCTTTCCCCAAACTGACATTTTCAACCAACACTAGAAATATAGTAGCATTTTCTTCCTCAAAGTGAGTGCCATTTAATAAATGATATATATGACCAGCAAGAGTTTTTGATAAAAAAATTATATTAAAAAAAACCCCTCGTATTTTCTACCTGAACATTTGTATTCATTCTCAACGTAAATAGCAGGGAAATAACAATATAGTAACTTGAATAGAGCACAATAAAAAAGGAAAATAAATACGTTTCTTAGCTCACAGTTCCATGTAACAATAACAGTTTCTAAAGATATACAGCTGCAGCGGCCGTTATTCAAACAAATCATGGCGACGATTTCGTGTGCGCTGCTGTACTCCACGCAGCATGAACGCGGCCAATCGCCCCAGGCACCCGCGCTTATCCCGATTGCTTTGTTGAATTGCATGGATTCGGTTTCTTTGGGTGCAATGAAATGAATGAATTGCAATGTGTACAGTACTGTGTTACTGTGTCAATTTAAGGTGTTTAAAAAACAGAACTCTAAAATGCCATTTTCTGCACTCACCGCACTCGCGCCTTAAGGCGGTAAGGTTGGAAGACATCCCGCGACATGACATCGGTATTCTGATGTACACAACGTGTGAAGTGTTTGAATAACGGCCGCTGCAGCTGTATACAAGTAGAACAAATCATGCTCATATGCAATATGATACAGAAAGTAAGAGACCCTATAATATGCTGTGGAGCGGCCTTCGTCAGCTTGAATTAGAGTTCTGTTCCATTCATTTGATTGTGACATGACATGTCTCCCCACACCTGTATGGTAAAGACGACGCTCACAACTTTTCTGATCTTTATAGTCACCCCTGAAGATCTACCTAATTTTTTTAAACACCTAATTCTAATTATCTCCTTTAATTTAGCTGATAAAACCAGTTCACTTACTTCGGCACATACCCTGATTCTTAATTACTCATTGTTTGTTATATTCATACATTATTTTGTTCTAAAAGACATGGAATTGGTGAATATAAACTTCATTAGAAATTTAAGAAAAGACTGGTTTTGGTTCAAGAAGGTCGCATAGAAAAACTATGGAATTTTCATCATTATCATTGTGGTTCACAAACTTTTTCTTGCCACTGTACATACGGTCTTATTTATGCCGTTCTTCTTGTTGGGTGTTGTCCTGATGGGGTCTGCTGTCCCAAAATGTTAATCACTTTACTTCCCATATCCTAATGATCTACATTAAAATAATATTTGTAAGCATGCCCAGGACATACTTGAAAACGAGAGGTAACTCTCAATGTATTACTTCCTGGTAAAATATTTTATAAATAAAATAAATAAAAATAAAAATCTTATTACAGTAACAGTGTCAGGAAAATCCATTAATACTCCTACCAAAATCGAAACACTAGATGTTGACGCTGTTTGGAGGTGGGAGGTGTATTTATGGATTGTGACATAAATTCTGAGGAAGGTTATCTTTTTAAACGGTTTCAAACTATGGCCCATATTTACGAAAACAGTCTTCTGCAAGAAGATACCTTCCAGCATTGGAAGATGCCTTACAGCCAATTGGCTTGAACTGGCTGTAGGGTATCTTCCAGCCCATGAAAATGGAAGACTGCTTAGTAAATATGGCACTGTGATTGCAAGTGTATATATTAAATTATCTAGATTTATATATATGCAAGTACTGTATATCTTTATTTACAGTGCTCGACAAATACGGTCGCCAGGTCGCCAGGGCCAACAAGATTTGGCCTCCTGGCGACTCAGCCTCATGGCCGCGCAGTGCACGCGGTTCTATGCTTGTTTAAAAAAAAAAAACAACATTTTTTTTCAAAATCCTTCTTCCTGATTGGTTTGACGGGACTTGGCGCGATGCCCACGCACACGAATCATCCTTCCTTTTGTATTCTGCTTGAAGGTTAGTACACCGTTGCCACAGTACACCATTGCCTCACTGACCCCCCCTCCCATCCTCCCCAGCCCGGCATCGATCACAATCAGGAGCCCACGCACCCAAGCAGCATCACTAACCCCCCCCTCCCAGCCCGGCATCGATCCCAATCAGGAGCCCACGCACCATCACTGACCCCCCCCACTCCCTCCTTGTGTCCAACGGATGCTGTGTCTGTGTGTGTGTGTGTGCTATGCTGGGTCTGTGTGACATGCTGGGTGTGTGTGTGTGTGTGACATGCTGGGTGTGTGTGTGTGTGTGCTGAGCGCCTGGGCTGGCTGGTTTGCTCTATATGAGCAGGAGCAGTGACGTCCTCAATCCTTTCCAGGGCTTTTTATAGAGGAAGTAAGTGCTCCCCCTGCCTCATGCATTACCATCTCCACAGCCCGCCCGACCCCCCCTCCCTCCTTGTGTCCAAAGGATGCTGTGTCTATCTGTCTTTATGTGTGTGCTATGCTGGGTCTGTGTGTGTGCTATGCTGGGTCTGTGTGTGTGCTATGCTGGGTCTGTGTGTGTGCTATGCTGGGTCTGTGTGTGTGCTATGCTGGGTCTCTGTGTGTGCTATGCTGGGTCTGTGTGTGTGACATGCTGGATGTGTGTGTGTGTGTGTGTGTGTGTGAGTGACATGCTGGATTTGTGTGTGTCTGTGTGT